>NW_022631522.1:58951-59366 GCF_010015895.1 Lontra canadensis
AATACAGCATACCATTCACATTGATGTATGCTTGGTTTTATCATTCATATTTTACAACTACAAATGCTTTATGGTTTAAGCCCAAGTAGTACTGTTTGTAGTATGTCAAAAAAACACATCTAGAAACCAAAATGTGTCAAGAAGATGCTATTTCATTTTTCACAATTATTTTTAATTGTTATAAATAGAAAAAAAGATGAAAAATTGAGAATCTAAATTTCTTCCATAGTGATCAGTGAATATAATGAAGATCACTGTTCTAAAATTTCAGTAGATTGTTTATGAATTCCCCAAACACCAATGCATACGTAGGAAAAAAGGGAGAAGATACACAATCAAAAAGCTCATTTCTTAAAAGCATTGCAGTTTCCTTGGAGGAACTGAATAATAATATAGATACATCTGAAAAACTTCT
>NW_022631523.1:0-59246 GCF_010015895.1 Lontra canadensis
GATCTACTGACAGTCTGTGCCTCTTAATTATTGATACAGTTGGATTACTATTTAGCATATTTGTTACTACTTTCTATTTGTTGTCCTTCTTTGTTCCTGGTTTTGTTTTCCACTCATTTTCTGCATGGTGTGGCTTAAACATTTAATATGATTCCATTTCCTCTCCTTCCTTAATGTATCACTTATACTTATACCTGTCTTTTTTTTATTAATAGATTTTATTACTTCAATCACTTTTATTTCTTATTTTTATTTTTTTACTTTAATCATTTTTAGTTGGCTTTGACATTTTTCTGCCTCTTATTATAAAACCACCATAGATGTCTTTTGGAATTAAGTAGATATAAATGATTAATAAACATAGAGGCAAAATTAGTTTAACATATCTATTGCATCTAAGAAAATGAAAATTCAGCTTTTTAATCCAGAGAGAAATAAGAAGACAGAAATTAAATTTAAAATTAAAAACACATTTTAAAAATGTAAATATTAATTCTGGTTTTACAATTGTATCTTGACTTTATTTGGTTTATGTCATCTGGGACATTGACCTCATGATTCAGGGGAAAGAGAGGAGCCAAGGAGAGGGATCTCTAAACACCATGCAGAAGAAAGTAACTGAGAGTGTGAATGTGTTCAAACAATCATAAAAATCGGGGCTAAAAATATGTCACTGGACTGGGAAAATGGTGAACCACTCATTGGCTTGTAGAGAAATTGGATGTTGTTCCCTCAGGGACAAGGTGTCTCCTGTTGGAACCTTTGCTGGGGCTCCAATTTCTTGGAAGAAGTGCAGAGAAAGCACCATTTGTCTTAATTATACCCATGCTACTCAGACATTTCCCACTCCCCATGAACTTGGATCATATTTATAAGATACTAGAATAAGTACCAAGGTAAAATTTATGTGAGAATTTCCAATGACTATGCACAATTTTGAGAGACTTTGATGCTTGATGCATTTAAATAAGATAAGCAAAGACTTATTCTATTTAGTTGGAGTATTTATTTAATAAACTGAAACTCACAGGATTTTTTTCTTAAAATTGGAAGTAAGTTTGGAAAATGGAAGTTTTGTGGAAAAGCAGCAAAGCTTGCATTTTGCCTGAACCATAAACTCAAGATATTATCTCATCTTAAAAGAACACAGCTGAAAAAAAGAAAAATCCAAGACACGAAAAACATGGATGAGGTCAGAAGTAGCATCTTCTGAATGCAGAATTCAGCAGATAATGTAGACATAAGGAATGAGGTAAAATTCAATGAAAAATCTAGAAATACATTACTTTGACATTTTGCTTCCCCAACAGAGACTTGGGGAATAGTGTCTGCATTTGGGTTGTGTATATTGGGTTGTGTACATACATAGGTGTATGTCCAAAATCTTCAATATACACATCAGGGAAATGAGGGTTGGGGGGGAGGAGTATCAAGGGTTTCCAATTCAATTCAAAGGATTGTCATATTTATCTCTCCTCTCTCATCACATCTTTCTTAAAGGACAGTAAATGGATTTATGAAAGACATGTAAGACAGGACTATAGTAAAATAGAGAAGATAGCAGCAAAATAATTTCGCAAGTGAGCAAAAAACCCAAAGAAACCAACCCCAGGCTGGGAGATGGAAAGCTGAGGACACTTAAATCCGTGTTGTGAGAGACCCCGGAAGCTGGGGAGCTGGAGATAGCCCATGTCCCTGTAAGTGCAGGCAACTGGCCCGTGGGCAACGCCCCGCCCCAGGGAATGTGTCCGAAGGCCAGGGGGTGACAAGGGTTAGTAACACCTGGCTGCTGAATCATCAGGGGCCATCTTGGAGGCTGCCCACCAGTCAGTATCGCCTTCCCAGAGGGAGAGTCAATGTGAGAAAAGACCATCTTTGGTAAGAATTAAGTGAAGTCAGCCTTAGAAATGAGAAATGTTAAATGCAGTTTTCAGAGCTTTGTCAGAGATGGAGACTGGAGAAAATAATAGAAAAAGGCATTCATGCAGAAAATGAAGATGTTAGGAAAACCTTACACTGTAGGTAGTTGTTACTCACCTGACTGATTTCTTCCTCTCAGATCAATGGACTGACTTCCAGACACCCAGACTCCTGAACTGCTATTTTAAGAGTTACAGATAAAAGTTCAAGGTTTGTGAACTTGGCATGTTGACATCGTGCAATTATTTCCATTTGTCCTTCTGCTGTAATGGTGGATCATATTGTGCCGAAGTTCATGAGTCAGGCAATAATCTGGCTTGTTATGTTGGTTAATTATCACTGCTGTAATAATACCCACTATTTACCAATAACCATTATGTTCCAAAGCACCAGGTGAAACTTTTCATCATGACTCTAAAAAATGTACAGTCTTGACCTCTGGGCATCCTCTCCTGGTCCAGACCATTGGCTTCTAGCGTATCTAACGTGGTTCTGAGATTGGCTGAGCAATGGCCAAGACTGCAGTTTTGGACCCTCCCATTGTAAGGTTCATTTTTTTCCTCTCGTCAGAGTGAGAGTCTCAAGACTGGTCCTTTCTTCATGGTGGCTTTTCCGCTTTCCTCCGTGGAGAACCCACAAAGCTAGAAGATGATGCTAAGTGAATCATGTGGGCTCCATCATCATAATTAATGACTTCTTATAACAAATGATGTTCATTTTAAAGAGCAGCATGGGTATGGCACAGTATCTGCCCAATCAATTCACCAAAAGCCACATGAAGCTTTAGAGGTGGCCAGGTAATTTATCAAAGGGAAACAGGAAGAGCCATGAAGGGGGATCTTGCTTCATCACTATGATGATGGACTGATGCACAGAGGAATTTTGAATGAAGCTAAGATTACTGCGTGACAGAGGAACGGTGCCTTCCCTCTGGCAGACAGCACTTTGAAGGGAGGAAACCTGGACAAGGAGCGGAAGAGAACACTGAAAGAGCATAGGATGGAGAATGGAGGCCAGTGAGGGGAAGTGGCAGAGAGGACACTTAGGGGGCAGGGCCTCGGCAGAGACAAAGCACAGCCCCCACCACTCCCGAGCACACCTGCCCCCCTCAACACCCCCTACACAGGGCTGGTGTAATTTAAGCTACAGAACATCCAAAAGCCTTTGCTCAATGGCGTTGATGTGCTCCACAGGAGACAACGGCAGGAGCAGGTGTGAGTCTAACCCAAAGGAAGAGCACAGGAGGGTCCTATGGAAGCCATGGAACAAGCTTCAGTGAGGCCCATTTGTATTAAAAAAAAAAAAAAAAAGCCCAGCACTCTGATCTCTGACTTTTTTTAGCACTCTTCTGAAAATACAGTGCTTCTAATTAACTTAAAAATCGAGGAAGAAAATTGTAGTCCCACCTCTGGATGGGAGGAAGCCCTCAGGCCGCACCCCAGCCTGTCTGCGCTGCCGGTGAGCGCGCAGCCTATATCTGCCCCACTCGAAGCCACTGAGCTGCCCGCCTGGTCAGCAGCGAGCAACACGGAATGAGGAGTTGTCCCCCCATCAGATGACCAGACCCCAGGGAGCGATGGGCGCCTGGTGGACAAGTTATGTGAGGGCGGGGCCAGGAGGGCATGGTTTCCCTCCCCCTTGCAGTACCCAACTATGCTCTCCTTTTCCTGGTTTCTAAGATCCCAAATTTAAAAATCCTTTTATAGCCTCTTCTCCGCGTTGCAAGTGGTGGAGCAAGAATAGAGCTAAGGCCGTGGGCTGCTGTCTACCGGTTAGCGGGTAGAAGAAGGGGACGTATTTTCATGATGATAAAGTAGTGTCCGTAAGTCAGTTTCCCAAACAGGATGCCTCTTTCAAACAATACTTGCATTTCAAAGTAATGAGGTCTATTTTCCGATTTTTACTTATAAATAAAACTTACTTATTCTATGTTTTATCTTTTATTTGATGGTATTTTGGAATCTAGGGGATATGGAGGGATGAGGCTTTATCTGGCCTCAATAAAGTAAACATTTACTGTTGGGGGTGAACGGGAAAAATAAGAAAACAATGTCTGTGAACGTGATCCTTGATATAAAAAGGATGATCAGAAGAGGAGGAGGGGGAAGGAAGGAAGGCTGAAGGTTTTACCCAGAAGAAGAGGTGGAGGAGAAGGTGAGGCTCCCCCCCACAAAGCTGCTGGTCTCCCCGTTGTGGAGGACACATCGCTGTTAGGACACGCAGTTGTGCTAAGTCACCCCTTAGCTGGAACCCATTTATGATCCGTGTGGACATATTTAAAAGAAGAGTTGTGGAGGGGGACAAGATGGCGGGGAAGTAGGAGGAGGCGCCTTTTCTACCTGTACCCTAAAGTGAGCTGATTACCTACCAAAGAACTCCGATCATCCATGAAATCAGCCTGAGATCAGAATTACACACATCTGGATCTCTACAGGGGATGAAGACGCCAGTGGGCAGGTAAAGCGGAGTGGGAAAGGCGGACTGATACCAAAAGATAAACAAAAGGGGGAGGGAGCCACCAGAGGTGACCGGGTGGAAAGTAATACCCTAATACGAGCAAGAGTGCCCTGCGTCTGGGGACCAGCATTAACTTGGAGACTGGTTGAAAGCACTCCAAAAGAGCAAAAGATCGTGGGGGGAAATTGTGAGAATTGGGGCGGCTAGGGACAGGGGC
This sequence comes from Lontra canadensis, assembly GCF_010015895.1. Lineage (NCBI taxonomy): Eukaryota > Metazoa > Chordata > Mammalia > Carnivora > Mustelidae > Lontra > Lontra canadensis. Next base: position 4,595 of record NW_022631523.1, read on the forward strand.
TTAAGTCCCCGGTCCCAGGACAGCCTCCCCTGGCTCGGAGCCAGAGAGAGTGCGGTGGAGAAACCAGGTCTTGGTCCCTGAGCCACCAGCGCACCCGAGATTGCGTGGGTTCTGGCCCCTGGGAGGGGATGGGAGCCACGCTGGACAGCAGAATGTGCGAGCCCTGCTACAGAGCCTGAGAAGCGCGCCCCTCATCCTCCCCTGGGAGAGGAACAAAGGCCCAGCCGGCGCTCTTTGACATGCGCCATTGTTTCAGAGCCTAAGACACGTACCCCAAACTCTCCCCTGAGAGAGGTGTGCAAAGGCCCAGCCTGGTGCTTTCGGACCTGCACCTGGTTCTCAGAACCTGAGACTCGTGCGTGATCCACAGCCTCCCCTGAGAGAAGTGCGCGCAAGCCGGGTGCTCTTAGACCCAGAAAGACCAGGCACTCCCAGCCGGGCTGGCAGGAAAAACTCAGTGTGCGATCGCTGCTTGGAAACTCTCTGGTGTTCTGGAGCTGCCTAGACAGCCGCCACTGCCGTGGTTTTGGGTACAAGCAGAAGAACCTGCATCCCCAGGGACCGCGACTCAGAACCTGCTCTGCCAGCGGCCAAGGGGGGATTTATATGGGCTCTGCAACACCCACAGAAGAACAGGCTGAGGCTTCTCTCTGAGAGGGAGGTCAGGGTGCAGTTTGCTTTCCTCTAAACCTACAAAAACCATCAAAAGTGGTCAAGGCAAGAGGAAAAAAAAAAAGGTGAACAAACATAAAAACCTCCAGAGAACAAAAGCCTGAAAAAACCGGTTTCCTCAGAGCCCACCCCCTTGAGGGGGGTGGGAGGACTTAACTCAGGGAACATCATTGACTGAAAACCCACGTGGGAGGCCCCTCCCCCAAAAAAACAACCAGGAAAGGAAAAAAAAAAAAAAAAGACAAGAGAACCACCACCACTACTTCATAGGACAACTTTTATTTTTAATTTGTTCCCACTATTCTGGCTCATTTTTTATAGATAATTTTTTAACCTATTTACCATCACAGCGAGCTGTCCAGTACATCAAATTCCATAATAACCTTCTAACCTGAACTTTTTGATACATACACCTGTGTTTTTCTTTTTCATTTCTATTTTTTGAATTTTTTTTTAATTTTAGCTTAGTTTAGTCTAGTTTATTCCTTTTTTATTTTTATTTTCTAATATTCATATAGAATTAAACTTCCAAGTAATCTCCTTTCCCCAATCAATACTACCCTTATAGGTAAGCCAATTTTTAATCCCCCTTTAGCCTAGGAAAGTTGAGTCCTTTAACAAAGATATCAAGATACATCCAGGAAGAATGAAAACAACCTTCCTCGCCCACACTGATAATTTATAATCAATCTCCCATCTTTTTCTTCCACCAGTGTTTCTGTGTTTTTGTGTTTGTCCTGATAGTATATAAATCTTACACTTGGGGTTCTTTTCGACAAGGTTCTTCCTTTATTTGCACATATATTTTTTTTTCTCTTGTTATATACTTTTATCAGTCTTTTTGTTTGTCTGTTTTTGTTTGTATACCTCGTAAATCTTACCTTGAGGCCCATTTGGGCTGAACCTTCTCTTTCATCTTCCCTTTCTTTCCTGTCTCTCTCTCTCTTTTATTTCTTTTTCTTTTCTTTTTTCTTTCATTTGGGTGGGGAATCCTGATTGCTCAGAAGTGTTCCAGGGCGCACCCAGACTGCACCACAGTCCATACATCCAGCTACATCTGTTCAGTCATCTCTCACCAAAATGACTAGGAGGAGGAATGCCCAACAGAAGAAAAATACAGAGGATGGACCTTCTGCAACAGAGCTAATGGCTATCAACATAGACAGTATGTCGGAAAGAGAATTCGGGCTAACAATTATCCAGGCAATAGCTAGGTTGGAGAAAGCCATGGATGACCAAATGGAATTGATTAGGGCCGAGCTGAAAGCGACCAGACAGGATGTTCACAATGTTAGGGCAGAGCTAAAAGCTACCAGGGCTGAGGTTCACAGCTCTCAATGAGTTCCAACCTAATCTAAATTCTCCCAAAGCTAGGGTAAGTGAGACAGAAGATAGAATTAGTGATTTGGAAGACAAACAGATAGAGAGAAAGGATCAAGAGGAAGCCTGGAACACACAGCTTAGAAACCATGAAAACAGAATCAGGGAAATAAATGATGCCATGAAACGTTCCATCATCAGAATTATTGGAATCCCTGAAGGGGAGGAAAAAGAAAGAAGTCCAGAAGATATAGTGGAACAAGTTCTTCATGAAAATTTTCCCAATTTCGTGAATGGAACCAGCATTCATGTACTAGAGGCCAAAAGGTCTCCACCCAAGATTATAGATTCCAGAAAAACATCAAGGTACCTGGTAGTCAAATTGAGGAATCATAACTGTAGGTATAATCTCTTAAAAGCTGCTAGGACAAAGAGGCTCCTTAGTTACAGAGGAAAGCCCATCAGAATAATATCAAACCTGTCCACAGAGACCTGGCAAGCCAGAAAGGGCTGGAAAGATATATTTAGGGCACTAAATGAGAAGAACATGCAGCCAAGAATACTTTACCCAGGAAGACTGACATCCAAAATGGATGGAGAGATAAAGAGTTTCCAAGATCAGCAAGGCTTAAAAGACTATGCAACCACCAAGCAGACTCTGCAGGAAATATTAAGGGGGGTTCTATAAAAGAGGAAAAATCCTAAGAATAGCATTGAACAGAAATATAGAGAAAATCTACAGAAAGAAAGACTTCAAAGGTAACACGATGTCAATAAAAACGTATATATCAATAATTACTCTCAATGTGAATGGCCTAAATGCGCCCATAAAATGGCACAGGGTTGCAGATTGGATAAAATGACAGGACCCATCCATATGTTGTCTACAAGAGACCCATTTTGAACCTAAAGATACACCCAGACTGAAAGTGAAAGGAGGAGAAGCATCTTTCATACAAATGGACCTCAAAAGAAGGCTGGGGTAGCGATTCTCATATCAGATAAATTAGATTTTAAACTAAAGACTGTAGTCAGAGATACAGAAGGACACTACATCATTCTTAAAGGGACTACCCACCAAGATGATCTAACAATTGTAAATATCTATGCCCCCAATATGAGATCAGCCAATTACATAAGAAAACTGTTAATCAAGATAAAGAGTCATATTGATATGAATACATTAATAGTAGGAGATCTTAGCATGCCTCGCTGAGAAATAGACAGATCATCAAAGCAGAAAATCAATAAAGAAACAAGAGCATTGAATGACACATTGGACCAGATGGACCTCATAGATATATACAGAACATTCCACCCTAAAACAACAGAATACTCATTCTTCTCAAGTGCACATGTAACCTTCTCAAGAATAGACCACATACTGGGTCACAAATCAGGACTCAACTGATACCAAAAAACTGAGATTATTCCCTGCTTATTCTCAGACCACAATGCTTTGAAACTGGAGCTCAATCACAAGGAAAAGTTTCGAAGGAACTCAAACACCTGGAAGCTAAAGACCACCTTGCTTAAGAATGCTTGGATCAACCACGAGATCAAAGAAGAACTGAAACAATTCATGGAAACCAATGAGAATGAAGACACTTTGGTCCAAAACCTATGGGATACAGCAAAGGCAGTCCTAAGGGGGAAATACATAGCCATCCAAGCCTCCATCAAAAAAATTGAAAAATCCAGAATATACCAGCTGTCTGTACACCTTAAAGAACTGGAGAATCAATAATTTTTTGAAACAGCTTCAGGAGAATGGGTGAGAATCGATTCCATTTACTATAGCACCAAGAACCATAAGATACCTGGGAATAAACCTAACCAAAGAGGTAAAGGATCTGTACTCGAGGAACTACAGAACACTCATGAAAGAAATTGAAGAAGACACACAAAGATGGAAGACCATTCCATGCTCTTGGATGGGAAGAATAAACATTGTTAAAATGTCTATACTGCCTAGAGCAATCTATACTTTTAATGCCATTCTAATCAAAATTCCACTGGTATTCTTCAAAGAGCTAGAGCAAATAATCCAAAAATTTGTATGGAACCAGAAGAGACCCCAAATCGCTAAGGAAATGTTGAAAAACAAAAATAAAACTGGGGGCATCACGTTACCTGATTTCAAGCTTTACTACAAAGCTGTGATCACCAAGACAGCATGGTACTGGCATAAAAACAGACACATAGACCAGTGGAGCAGAATAGAGATCCCAGATATGGGCCCTCAACTCTTGTCAGTTAATCTTTGACAAAACAGGAAAAAATATACAGTGGAAAAAAGTCTCTTCAATAAATGGTGCTGGGAAAACTGGGCAGCTATATATAGAAGAATGAAACTCGACCATTCTCTTATACCGTACACAAAGATAAACTCAAAATGGATAAAAGACCTCAACGTGAGACAGGAATCCATCAGAATCCTAGAGGAGAACATCGGCAGTAACCTCTTCGATATCAGCCACAGCAACTTCTTTCAAGAGATGTCTCCAAAGGCAAAGGAAACAAAAGCGAAAATGAACTTTTGGGACTTCATCAAGATCAAAAGCTTCTGCACAGCAAAGGAAACAGTTGAGAAAACAAAGAGGCAACCCACGGAATGGGAGAAGATATTTGCAAATAACAGTACAGACAAAGGTTGATACCCAGGATCTATAAAGAACTCCTCAAAACAACACACACAAAACAGATAATCATATCAAAAAATGGGCAGAAGATATGAACAGACACTTCTCCAACGAAGACATACAAATGGCTATCAGACACATGAAAAAATGTTCATCATCACTAGCCATCAGGGAGATTCAAATTAAAACCACATTGAGATACCACCTTACACCAGTTAGAATGACCAATATTAGCAAGACAGGAAACAACATGTGTTGGAGGGGATGTGGAGAAAGGGGAACCCTCTTACACTGTTGGTGGGAATGCAAGTTGGTGCAGCCACTTTGGAGAACAGTGTGGAGATTCCTCAAGAAATTAAAAATAGAGCTTCCCTAGGACCCTGCAATGGCACTACTGGGTATTTGCCCCAAAGATACAGATGTAGTGAAAAGAAGGGTCATCTGTACCCCAATGTTTATAGCAGCAAGGGCCACGGTCGCCAAACTGTGGAAAGAGCCAAGATGCCCTTCAACGGATGAATGGATAAGGAAGATGTGGTCCATATATACTATGGAGTATGATGCTTCCATCAGAAAGGATGAATATCCAACTTTTGTAGCAACATGGACGGGACTGGAAGAGATTATGCTGAGTGAAATAAGTCAAGTAGAGAGAGTCAATTATCATATGTTTTCACTTATTTGTGGAGCATAACAAATAGCATGGAGGACAAGGGGAGTTAGGAGAAGGGAGTTGAGGGAAATTGGAAGGGGAGGTGAACCATGAGAGACTATGGACTCTGAAAAACAATCTGAGGGGTTGAAGCGGCAGGGGGTGGGAGGTTGGGGGAACCAGGTGGTGGGTATTAGTGAGGGCACGGATTGCATGGAGCACTGGGTGTGGTGCAAAAACAAGGAATACTGTTATGCTGAAAAAAAAAAAGTTTAAAAAACTTAAAAAAAAAACACTTTTTTTTAAATTGGTATTTGCCCTACAGCACCTGAGCATCTGAGGTTTTACTTCAAGAACAGAAAATTTCCAGGCCTTAGAAGCCCCAAGCGTGCTCTGTTTGCCCCATAGGGGATTCTGTTCATTTTTTAAGTTTGCCATCAAAATTTAAATATCTCACAATGGCCCGTGAAATCCAGACTTCCTGCATCTCAGAGAACTCAGAGCATTTTGTGGCAGTCAGCTGGACCTAAGATTAAAATATTAAAATGTCATCTCAGTGTTATTTCAGAGTGAATTTATTTACTGTTAATGAGCTACACGCTAGGCTAAAATCTACACTGCACAGCACCGGGGCTGGGGACATTTTCAGTTACAATAAAAACGATCACTTGTTGGGCACCTGTCATGTGTCATGCTCTTGTAATCATCTCCTCTTCAACCCCTTGGCGAGGGAGGGATTCCCACCCTTGGGTGGCAGGGATGGCCGCACACACAGCCTGGACAGACCTGAGGGGCAGCATTCAGCACCCATGGGCTGGGCAGGGGAGGTCAGTGCACACACCAGGAAGGGCACACAGGGCATGCCCTCGGAACCCAAGAGAGCCAGCAGGTTCCTGGAGGCAGCTTTATGGTGACAAGAGGGTGGGGCACCAGATCATGCAGGAGGCTGATCCTACAGCCTGTCAGTGAGTTAGAACCCCCTATTCAGGCCAGAGCAGCCGTCTTGCCTGGTCTGCTGGACAAGGAGGACTATTTGCCGGGGGATACCTCACCCACAGGTGCAGAGGGTCCTGGAGGTCGGGCTGCCCATGGCTCTGCCTGCTTCCCGTATCACTCAATAATACTAACTTGGACCTATGGCCACCCTTGCATATAGACTATTTCAGAGCTCATAGCCCCTTTGTGAAGTAGTCCTTCTCTCGTGCCCATCTTTCAGAGGGGGAAGCTGAGCTGCGGCCGGGAAGAGATTCAACCACAGTGACGGCCCCTACAAGTAACAGGGATGAGCCAGGCTCTAGGCGCCAGGGCTCCAACTCCTACCCAGGGAAATGGATAAAATGACATTGTCTCCCGAGTTAGATTTTGCCAAAATACTCGTCTCTATTATTTAATTTTACTATTTTACCTTGATGTAGTTAAGCCGTGTACCAAAAGGTACTGTAGGCTTTCATTTCACTGAACCAAAGTGAAGTGAAGTTTTTACAGTGTCTTTGGCCATAAACCAGTAGTTCAGCCCTTAAAAATGCTATAAATAAAAATAAATAGATAAACGTCAGAAAACCATCTAAACATTAGAACACCGTCTTTGCCTCTTGAAGTTAATATATTTCCAGAGTAAGATGCTTTGATTCCAAAAATTGTTTTTACTTCTTTTGAGCCGTGATGGCTAAATGTTGACGCCAAGCACTGATGGATGCATGGTTCATGGAATAATCACTCCAGAATGCAGGTAGTTCCCAAGAGCAACTGGCAGGAAATGTGGAGAAAGACTTTCAAGTGGGTAAAAAAGATTATTGGGTGTCATCTCTAACACATTTTCGGTTACCTCTTCGAATGAACTAATTTATAACGCTGCAAGTTGTAGCATTTTTATAGTAATGCAAGTCTTCCTATCCTTAGAAATGCAAATTTGTCCCAGAAATGCAGTTGAGAATTGTCATGTGGACATTGAGCTGCTTTGCCTCTATCTCATACATTTATTTTAGCATTCCTGATACCTGGAAATGTGCCTGTGTGTGTTGAATTCTCCATTTAACTACTTGTTACATTAACCTGGTTCCCTTGTGGGAAAAAACATCTTGGACACATGTTTATCTTTTTTTATTTTTTTAAAGATTTTATTTATTTATTTGACAGAGAGACAGATCACAAGTAGGCAGAGAGGCAGGCAGAGAGAGGGAAGCAGGCTCCCTGCTGAGCAGAGAGCCCGATGCGGGACTCGATCCCAGGACCCTGGGCCGAAGGCAGAGGCTTTAACCCACTGAGCCACCCAGGTGTCCCCCATGTTTATCTTTTTATTTACATGACAGTCATGATTTACCTCTTTCTTTTTAACAAAGTATCGCTACGCACAACTATTACAATGTTGCCTTTGATCTTTGAAATGCCACAGTAGGACTCTGGTATAGATGTAACTTAAATTTATATGAGGAAACACTAACCTGCCGTGAATCAGAAAACAGGTTCTCTTTGGTGCTTTAAACATGTCAAAACTAGTTCTGGTCCTTAAAATTGAATTGAATATCTAAGAGTCAAAGTCAGTAAAGCACATGGGAGGATGAACTTGGTTTTGGGGTGGTGATAACAAGTGTCTTGTCAAGCCACAATAGCATGGCACCTAAAATCGGAGTCATCACTCGTGTCCCAGTGTGAATTAGTTCAAAGCAGCTAACGCAGGTGCACTGGCCACCTGCACAGTTCTCCCTCGAATGAAACTGCTGGGGTCAGGTGTGCTCTGCTCCTCTCAACACCCTGGGTGAGCACTGGGCTGGGCAGGCGCTCCCACAGCTGCTCTCCGTGCCTGTTCCGGGCTCACACAATGTGTCCTTGGCCTTCCAGGGTCTGGCATAAGTGGCTGTGACAAGTGGCTTGAAAGGCCCCATTGGGCAAAGACAATTCAGGCTCGGTGTTCTGGTTAATTTTCATTGTAATTTAATTTCAAACTTAGGGAAGAGTTTTGAGAGTAAGACGAAAAATTACTCTCTCCCCATATTGTTATTGCTATTCTTTGTTTTCTGGATTCTAATGCTGTATTTGCCCCACTTACCTTACATTCTTTATTGCATGTTTCTAAGGAGCATAGGCATTCTCTCGCCCAACACTGTACCATTATCAAAATCGGAGTATTTAACTCGATACAATACTATTAACTAATGCACTGTCCTGCAGACATTGGCAATTGCACCTACAGAGCCCTTCATAAGTATTTAATTTTCCTGTCCAGCACCCGATGCAAGATCACAAATTGTCATTGTTTGTTTGCTCCTCTTCGATTCAGAAGAGCTCCTCTGCCTTCTTTTTTCTTTCTTGACCTTCACATTTGCAAAGATCACAGGCCATTCTGTGGAGTGTCCCTCATGGGGCGATGGTCAGATGTTCTCTCATGAGTGTCAAAATGTTATGGATTTTGGAAGTAACAGCAAAAGCCATGTGTCCTCCACAGTACACCGAATCAGAAGACACATTCTGACCGTCTGCTCCTGTTTTGGTCACTGTTGTAAGGGCAAATACATTTTATATGTTTCATATATACCATGGAAAAAGTTCAAGGATCTCATGACCAATCATCTTTATTGGACACGAGAAGTGGTTATTGGACACCAAAAATAGCATTTGATAAATCCGTAATATGCAAAAGATCTCCATCCCCTTGCTCCTGAATCACGTGGACACAGCTCTGCTTCTCGTGGAAGACATGGTGACTGGTGAACTCTTCCGACCTCACGCGTGCACACCCAGGAACACTGTCTGGCCAGGGTTAGGATACGTACAATGCCAAGCTGAATGGTTCCCTGTGTCTGCGCTGAATAACGACAGAGAGTAAATGAGACGAAGACTTCACAAAGCTGACTTCTTTTTTCTCATTTTCCTTTTTTTTTTTTTTTTTGGGTTCTTCCTTTACCTGCCTTCCTGTCTTTTTTAGTCTTAGATTCTATTTATAGTTATTCCTTCAAACACTCTTAAAATACAATTATGAAATAAAAAATGCCACTCGCTGCAGATCTATGCAAATCCATTAAAATATGACTATAGATTGTTCTATAATGGTCTTTAAAAACAATTCTAAAGTTTTGCTGGTTTGCACTGCATTTACTCTGCAAAGACAAATAGTGGTTATATTAATTTTGATTTAAGGTGATGCATTTTGTTCTGATTTATCTGAGAAGCAATGAGTCTTCCATTGATATGTATCACGTAAGAGTGTCATTTCACCAAGGAAGCCCAGCACAGCAGCTTTCTTCATATTGATGAAATATTAATTAAAAGTAGTCAAATATATTTTGCTTCCAACAATGTGTAGAGAGAGAATTAGTTTTCCAATGTACCAATTTCGAGCATGTTAAATAGCTAGATAGTCATGAAATTTTATGCAAATAATGGTTAGGAGCTAACTCATGGGATATTATATATGACATACCTAAAAGTGGGTATAAATTACATTCAGCCTTCTGGTGGTATCTGGGGAATGAATTTCTGATTTAATTAGTTCTATAATCTCTATTTCAGAATTTATAAGTGTTGAATATCATCCAATGGTGGCAGATAGCTTTCAGCTGACATAGCTTTATTCAATTTAGCACCCAACATTTTGAAAAGAATTTTAAACTAAATATTATATAACCACATGAGTCATCTTCTCTAAACTTTTTGCTAATAGTCTTTAAAACACAACTATTTGAAGTTGTAAGAGGAAACATTGTCCTTTATGTTATGAAGCATAAGGCAATTCTCATTAATTTCATGTAAATCACATTCACTGATGTTTTTAAAAGTCATGATTCACGGGAAACCGTGTCTTACAAAGTGAAGAACGTGCGGTTTAGCCTTTCTGATCCACACACACTAAGAAAACGCTGTACTAGGAAAGACCAGCGTTGCGGTGACATTTCTCTGTGACACTGTGAAGGAGCACAAACACGTCTAGTTCAGTTTAAACCGTCTCTGTCTCCTAACCACTGCACTACTGCAAACACATCATAATATGTTTGGAGAAAAATCTCTTTGGGCTCTAGAGGGAAAGTTTGAATATTTTTCTTTAGTAGATGGAGTTATATACAAGCCCGACTCGGCAGTGACTTTGTCAGATGTGATGGGAACTCAGTAGGACTTGTCCGTCTCTCAGTGATGCCAACCTCTCATTCTGGAGGCACATTTCAGGCTAAGGAGTTGCCCACCTTGTGGTTTTTCCTGCTGCCATCACTCTCTCTTGGTCCCTCACCTTCCATTGGTTCCTGTGGCACATCTGCTGTGTGATGTTCTACTTGCCTCGGGGATAAATGGGTCCAGCAGGATGTGGGACTTGAGTTTAGCTGCCCTTGTTCCCTGCCTCTGTCTAGATTTTTCCAACAAGCTGGTTAGCTGCTAAAAGTCACTTCATCACCTTGAGAGAGACAGAGAGAAAGAGAGAGAATCCTTGGCCCTGATGACAGCTGTTGTTGTGTTTTTTTAATACCAGGAGTTGCCTAAAAAGATTTTCCAGGGAAAAGCTATCTATCTGGTCATACTAGGAAGTCAAGGGCAGCCTGGACTGCAGAGAGGCTGGTGTCATCGGCTTGGACCCAGGAAGCTTATCCCTATGTTAAGCTGTGTCACCCCGAGGGAAATGACTCCTGCTTCCTTCCCAGAGAAGCCAGCTCAGGAAGCAGCCATGTCCGCCCAAGTAGGCACATGCGCCCCTGTTCACTAACGCCTCGGACAGATCCCTACAACACCTCCAATGGACCAGGAAGTATGGGGAACCCTGGGTGCACGGGGGCCGGGACACTACATGCCCTGTCATCCCACGGACCTGCTTTCTCCTGAGGAGGTGGACACTGACAAGAGCAAACACAGATGACATTGTAGACACAAGGAGCCCGGGGGTCCATCTAGAAAGGTCAAACCAGTTCACTCAGTCAGTGTGTCTGGGGTGTTCAGTCAAGGAGGGGATGAAGGATGTATGTGTGTGTGTGTGTGCATGTATGTGTGGGTGGGTGGGTGTAGGTGTGTGCTGTGTGGTGTGGGTGTATATGGGGGTGGGGAGGCGAATGGGACTGAAGGTGGGACCAGAGGACTGGCTTGTGATTCGAGTAGTGAGCATTTACTAAATTTGCCTGATGCAGAGCTCCGATTTTTATTTTAAGCTGGTTTGTGACCTGTGGGCTGCAGGTTAGAGAATAAACATATCATTTCTTCTCCACCATGTTCTCTCCAATACAAATGATGCCAGTTGCTCTGGTGTTACTGCTGATAATTCTAATTATTCTGCAATTTAGCTCTCGGTCCAGGCAGATGCAGGAAACCTCTTTAATTAAGTGCATCCAAGGAAATTCAGCTCAGCAAAGTCATGACAAGTACAAGACAAGGGTCTCGGGGCTCCCCAGGTCGTCCACCACCCTCGCCTTCTGGTGAACAGGTCTGACCCAGATCTTGTGCTTATGGCTCGGACATGCTCGGAGGGGATGGTTTGAACGTTTTTCCGACCTGTGTCTCCGAGCTCCTCCCCTGGAGGAACTGGCCAGCTGGGCTCTGGGGCTAAGACCTCCCACCCCCTTGAGCCCCCTTCCCTAACAGAGCGGGAGGGCCTACGAGTCCCTATTTCTCAGCCTCTTAGTTCAGCTTCTCTTCCAACCAGGTCCCTGTGTCTACACATCTTGTCTCCAGGCATATGAAGACCATTAATTAGGCTACGCTCTTTTTATAACTTATCATGACTTAATTAAAAATGTTCCTTGCTGTTTTGTCTTCTTTTCCCAATGATGATGGGGGTGAGGATTTTGTTTCATGCGGCTGTCGGTATGTGACCTGTCACCCTTTGCTTGTGAACCCTGAAACGGTGTGAACCCCAGAAGCCTAAAAGAAGGCATGGGCTCCCCTTGCACCCACCCCCACCCTCTGATCCTTGGAAGTGAACCTCTGTCAGTTGGATGCCTCCGAAGCAGGAGGCTCACAGAGCACTTGGAATTCACGCTGGGGGCAGGGACGAGTCTGATCACTGTGGGGCTGTGCCCCTGTCACACCCCTGCCTGTGGCTTTGCACAGACAGGTTTCCTACAGAACGGGGGGCCCTGGCTGAGCCCTAGACTTCTCATCCACCTGTGAGTTGTCTATACCTCCCAGTTAATTTCTACTGCCACTCTGGAGACTGTTTCCGTGGCTGATAGTCAAGAAGCCCCATGTTTATAGAATTCATCTGTGGTGAGGGTGATGTCATTGCCCCATCCGCACTGGGGCGTCCTGCACCTGCATCGTACGAGGCGAACCCTGATTTTGCAGATTTGAAAATGTCTTGGCGGAGCCGTGGAACTATGGAGCCTCGGGACCAGGATTCAGACGTGGGTCTACCCACTTCAGTTCAAGTCAAGAGTATTAACTCAGGGGCCCCTGGGTGGCTCAGTCGTTAAGGGTCTCCCTTCAGCTCAGGTCATGATCTCAGGGTCCTGGGGTCAAGCCCCACATCGAACTCTCTGCTCAGCACGAAGCCTGCTTCTCCCTCTGCCCCTCCCTCGATTCACATTTTCTCTCTCTCTCTAAAAAATTAAGTAAATGAAATCTTTTTGAAAAAAGAATATTAACTTAAATCCCTATTCTAGTTTTTTATGGGGAAGAAACATAAAAGGTGTTGGAACTATTTAGGAAAAACTAGACAACTAGTGGAATCGAGTATCTGCGGAGATTTCATGCTTTCCACATCACATGTGACTTCCACCTGCAGTCACAAGAGTTCGCACCCCACCCCCAGCCCAGACACAACGGCTCTGGAGTCGTTTTCCAACCATAATGGTAAGCCTGGTTCTCACGGGCTCAACACTTCACCATCTTGATTCTTCCGGCTCTTCCTACAGTCTATGCCCCAGGGACAGCTAGTATCCGACGTCACAGACGAGCCCACCCAAGCCTCAGGGTCATGCATGGTCCATGGAAGAGGCAAGCAATGACCCACGTGTGTCCGATTCCCGATCCTCGATGTGGCCTCCTCCCCACAGGAAGGCCCAGTAATGATCTATTCACGCCATGCAGAGTCACTGCGGTCGTCCTTGGCCACCAGTTAAAGAACAGGTGATTTGCTTCTTGTTCCTTCCCACTCCATGAATCCCAAACTTCCCTCAGAAACCCTCCAAACTCAGAAGGACAGATGACGTCAGTGCGTTGCTGTGCTCTCCGAGTTGTTGCTGTTTATCCTTGTTAAGAAATGGTTGCTTGACGTCACTCATTCTCTCAAATGCGCACAGACCACCTTCTCCGTACCTGGCCCTGTCCTTGGTCCTGGGGATGCGATGATAAACCAGAAAGAAACGGTCCCCCCATGTGGAATTTCCATTCTAGCCATGGAGCGAGTGCCAGACACGCTCAGTGTGGAAGGTGAAGGAAGGGAAGGTTACGCTACGGACTGAACACTGCTTGGGACACTCGCGCAAAGTAAGAAACTCATACCGTAGATGCATACAGGGAAACGCTCGAGAAAGTGTACCTATCTACTGCAGGCGACACATTATACGTCAACCCAAAAAAATGTCATGAGCTTCCCAGTCAACGCTTAGAGACAATTTCCATTTGATTCATAAACAAAATAAAGGCAAAAATGAAGATAAACTTTGGGGGTGAAAATAAAGATGCGAACGTTGACCAAACCCATGAGCACAGAAGAGTAGAGACAGACTGGGAGGAGAACAATTCGATTTTTCTTACAAAGGGAAGAGAATGTCAGGACTCTGCAGTTCGGCGACACTGGAATGATTTTCCTAGAAACAGGAGGCAGGGAGGGATTCACATCGGCAGGGCTTCAAAACAGCTCTTTTTCGTCTGCTGCTCAGGGAGTCGCGTATGAGTTGGCCCCCAATGCAACTTAATTCCTTTCTTATTGTTTGTGCTGCTCTGTGAGCTGCATCATTTTTGCTTTCTTACAGGGCTTCGGGCTTTATCTCTGTCGACAAGGCACAAAATGAGAGGACTGCACACCCGTGGGCAGAACATTTCCAGCCTGCCTGGATACTCCCAGCCGCTCTATTGTTGTCAGTGCCCCTGGCCAGTGGAGACTGGTGTTTGTTCTGTCCAGAAAGCAGGTGCACCAGAAAAGGTCACTTTAATTAAACTTGAAATCAAGAACTGAAGCAGACGCTTACACTAAGCCCAACACAGATGAGCTCAAAGCTGTTGCCTTGAGTAAAGGAGATTTACACATAAATTCATCCTGGATGTGCCCATGCCTACAATGTTCTAGAACCAACGAGTAAGGTCAGGGCCCCGGCCGGTGCTGGGGAGGAGTGGGGGGTCAGGGATGTGGCAGCTGCTCAGATCTGCTGGAGAAGACCTGACGAGTGGTTTGCTGCTCTCTGTGGGTCCACACCCTGATGCGGGCAAGGCTGCCCCTCCCCCATTCTGCCCACAGCCCGTGATCAGCGCGAGGCTCTAGTGCAGACCCATTGCTGCCCACTGGGAGCCTCCTACAAGAGCAGCTTTGGCTTCTGGACTCCCCACGGGGCTGGCCAAGAATCCCCAGCATGACCCTGCAATGAGACTCCCACGACTCCCTATGCCTCTCCCAGGGTCAGAGTGCACGATGGTCGGATGGCGTCTCCTCCCTTCTTCCCTTCCCAGACCTTCACCCGGCAAATCTCTCGAGTGTTTGGTCCCATCCTGATTCCTCTTCTCAGAAGCCCACACAGACACAGTGATGGAAGACGGAGCCACATTTCTCATTAAAAGAAATGTTGTGACCAGATGCTGAGACCTGTGTCATTTTATATGCACGTGTAAGTCTGCAGGAAGAAGCACGTGGACATTTGCAACTTTCTCTAAAAAGTATCTGAAACGGCCGCCTGGGTGGCTCAGTCGTTAAGTGTCTGACTTCGGCTCAGGTCACGATCCCCGGGTCCTGGGATCAAGCCCCACATCGGGCTCCCTGCTCAGTGGGGAGCCTGCTTCTCCCTCTCTCACTCCCCCTGCTTGGGTTCCCTCTATCGCTGTCTCTCTCTGTCAAATATATAAATAAAATCTTTTTTTTAAAGTACCTTAAAAACAGGTTCACTGATGAATAGATAGAGAAATGAATATAAGGGACACCTGGGTGGCTCAGTCGTTAAGTGTCTGCCTTCAGCTCAAGTCATGATCCCCGGGTCCTGGAATCGAGTCCTGCATTGGGCTTCCGCTTAGTGGGGAGCCTGCTTCTCCTTCTCCCACTCCCCCTGCTTGGGTTCCCTCTCTCACTCAAAAAAAAAAAAAGAAGAAAAAAAGAAAAGAAAAGAAGAGAAAAGAAAAGAAAGAAAAAAAATATAAAGGTAAGAAAAAGTGAGGTCAGTGATGTTAACAGTGGAACCCAAGCAAGGGGTGATGGATTCTCTCAGGAGTGTTGGGAATGTTCCCATCAGGCTGGGAGGCAGATGCCCACTGGTCAGGACACAATGAAGCAGGGGAACATTTCTTGGCTGCTCACTCTCCTGCTGGATGTGGCAATCACTTGCAGACCCTTGGAGAACACAAGCGGCCTCAGAGGTGGGCTGAACCCTATCCCTTCAGAGGCGCCCCTCTTGGGGAATGACCCAGGAGGCAGAGGCAAAGCCTGGGCTCTGACCGTCTGCTTCTGATTCTCATCTTCCTGGTGCAATTCCATGCATGTGGGATGAGGAGAGCAAGGCTCTGTGCCCCTTCTTCCCCTCCTCTTGGGCACCCTGCCTGTCAGGGGGACTCACCCCAGTCAGCCACAGAACTGCCGGCCACAGCAGAGGGTCCTCTGAGCTGAGCCCAGCCTGGCTATTGGTGGGTAAAGGACAGGTTCTGCATGAGGTGTCCTGTGGGGTGCCCGGGGCCGGTGCAGGTCTTCTTTAGCCCAGAGCATGAGAGCTGCCAGGATGTGAGGGGTCATCCTCTTTCCTCAAGTTCTTGGGTTCCCTGACCGCCTCATCTGTGCCACACACAGGGCTGTGGGTGGCACACGGCATTGGCCATCATCACAGTCAGGGGCAAGTTTGAGAAGAAAGAGAGCAAACATTGCTTCCTAGCCATGGGCTTCTTGTCTTTGCTTACCTGAGAGCCTGGGGGGATCACTCCCGGTCATGCTCAGTGCTGCTGAGCTGCAGGGTGGAGAGAGCTGGGGCCTCCCTCCATGTGGGGAACCCCGCATCCAGTGGACAACACAACCGTTTGAGATCATCTTCTGTGTATTTTAAGACTCCCTGGCATCCTTGCAGCCTTTATCAGGATGCAGGACATGGTACTCAAGTTGCACACAACTGGAAACAGGCTGTCCTGGAAACCAGGACCAGCTCTCTTCGTAGCATCGCTGCTGGAGGGCAAATCGACCGGGTGCAAAATCAACCCTTCGTCCTCGCTATGGCAGCGGACACCTGCCGACCGGGGTGTGGCTGTGCTCCTGCCTGGGGTCCTTCAAATGTTCCACCAAGTGTCTCCACTAGCAACAGAGCTTCTCGGGGCACGCTGAGCCATTCAGTGCCCCCCAGTGATCGCCCAGCTGGTGGCCCTGTTCACGCATTTGAAGTCAATATTCTAAAGATGGAAAAGACTCAGAAAACTGTTGGGGCTGGAGGAAAGGCACATAAAGGAAGGGGAGTCAGTTAAGGGCAGACAAATCTGTTAATTGGGATCTCTCCTGCAGAATTTATGCTTTAACTTTCTTTTATTTTTCTCCACCCCCCTTTTTTTTTCAGTAAAACACCCAAACAAAGCCATCTTCTCACAGGCAGGAGATTTGGAGATAATAGGGAAAAGATTTCAAGCCACTGTGAAAACTGCTGGGAAAGAAAACTCATGCCAGTCGCCTCTAACACACACACACACACACACACACACACAAACCCAGACGCACACACACTCACTCACTCACACACTCTCACACTCACACACACTCACTCACACACTCTCATTCACATACACACACACTCTCACTCACACACTCACATACACACACACACTCACACACACACACACTCACAATCCCAAACAGCTCACTGCCCTTGCAACTGCAGTGGGGACAGCTTTGTTACACGGGAAGGAAGGAAGAACCATCGCATGTACCAAAGGGCTCTCCGTGGCTGGTTAGGCCTGTGAACCTAAGCTCCTCCCGCTCACAGGGCTGGAGTTTAGTGAGATGCTAGACATGTTTCCAGAAGAATACAGTTGAAAGACATTTACAGGATAATAGCACCATTCCTGCACATTAGGCATTTGGCATGATTAAAGAAATTCATATTAGTGTATTCCCAGTACAAGACACTTTAAAGTTGGTGAGCAAATTCTCAGCTCTAATGTTAATAAAATATTTATCCTTCAAAATCTCAGATAAAATATGAAATAGATCAATGATGTAGGAGAGCATAGACTATGCATGATGTTCTGCTCTAAGCATCCGGCACATCCCAGCGAGGCTTGAATGTGATGATCACTCCCGTCAGTCACGGAGCTCCACATGCAACAAAGTCAGGCAGAGAGAAGTGGGGAGACTCAGGGGCGTGTTCACTCCTGCCAGGCTCAAGGGCATGTGTGTTGCGCGTGTGTCCCTCAGCCACTTTACCTGGGGTGGTCTGGTGCTGCGTGGCCATGGACGCTGGTGTGGGCAGACTGCTTCAGAGGGCTCTGCACCAGACGTGAGTTCCCGCCCCTCTGTGACTCATCCCAAAGCACGCCCCTCCCTTGCGCTCCTCCCAGTTGTTGAAGGTCAACTGAACTCACTGTGTGCATCCAGCCCCGAGAACCCCGTGGATGGGAGCCTGTGAATTTCATAAGGGGTAACTCACTTGTCCTGCTTGACCTTCGTATTTGCAGTAAAACCTTCTCTGTCTTTAAAATCAGAGAGGGAGGCCTGGGTGGCACCTTGGTTAGGCCTTGGACTCTTGGTTTCAGCTCAGGTGAGGATCTCAGGGTCATGAGACTGAGTCACGAGACCCAGACTCGTGTTGGGCTCCATGCTCAATGGGGGAGTCTGCTTGAAATTCTCTCTCCTTCCCCCTCTGACCCTCCCCACTGGGCACACACATTATCTCTCTAAAATAAATAAATAAATCTGTAAAAAAATAAAATAAAAATCAAATCAGGGGCACTTGGGTGGCTCAGTGGGTTAAGCCTCTGCCTTTGGCTCAGGTCATGATCTCAGCATCCTGGGATCGAGTCCCGCATTGGGCTCTCTGCTCAGTGGGGAGCCTGCTTCCTCCTCTCTCTCTTTGCCTGCCTCTCTGCCTACTTGTGATCTCGCTCTCTTTCAAATAAATAAATTAAATATTTAAAAAAAATCAAATCGGACAACAGTATTGGTTAATTCAACACAAGGAGCCTCAATTAATTGAGCCCAGGGTGGTGTTGCACTCTTATGACCTCTGGTATCTCTTTCCTGTTCTTTTCACTTTTCACAGCGTGCACTAATCACCATTGAAAGTGGCTCAAACTTTTATCTTAGTCATATATAATACATGCCCTGTTCATCTAAAATTCAATTATATCCCTTCTCTGGGCCAGTGTGGTTTGTCTTCTCTTCTCTAAATTTCCCAAAAAGTAAATTATATTTTATGAATAGCTGGATTGTTTTCTATGTCTAAACATTTAAAAAGTACTTATGTGATTTTATAAAGTACCGAATATGCCATCATTTTGCAGAGTTCCCCAGAAAAAGGTTATTTATGTGAGCATAACATTCATGATATTTATATTTCACTCTATTAATGTTATTTATGCAACCTGGATCTTAGTTTTCTGTCCAAACTTAAAAGGATGGACCTAGAAGCATCAGTTACTGACCTGGCTCTCCTACATCCTCCAGTTTTTTTTAAATGAGGAACTCTGCATGAACGATGGCTTCTGCCATGTGACGTTCTTTTCATCTGTCAATCATAGCATCGCCAGGGCACCGTGAACGGCTTCACTGTCTCCAGGATCCTCTGATGCCCACCTGCTTCTTCCTTCCAAAGCCTCAGTTGCAGGAGGCAGGACACACTTAGAAGAAAGGATTTAGAAAATACCTTCTAACCACAGGGACCATGGATGCACATTTCCCCACTCTCTGGGCTCAGACTCACATTCCGTCACATCCCAGCCATCCGAAGGAACAGAGGAGACTGTGCAGACATCTGGGTATTCACTTACACGGGGCATTTCTAGTTCTCTGGAAGATCAGGAAGGAGTATCAAGAAAAGAGAGTCAGTACCAAACCTGTGATAATTTTATGCTCACAAAGGAAGTGAGAAATAATGTACAGACTTAGAAAATTTGCTTTCAAAAGTTTTGCTTTTAGAAGATATTCACATTTGGGCTAGGTGGGCTTGGCTTTTAAAGCCCCTTCAGCTCCTACTAGTACCGTCCCTTAGATCAATGGCTGGCCCTGTCTAAGTCTTCACAAATATCCACTGAGGTGCATGGGGTCTTTTACTCCTAGGGGGTCTTCATGAGAAACAGATGACTCCAGGTGCAAGGGGTACTCGGCAAAAGGCTTGGTCACAACCTCTGAATGCACAGCTGCCAGCCTCCCCATCCAGGACGACAGGTGGATGAGCTCCTGCTTTCCACTCTGGTCCTTGGAAGTAGAAGGCGTTCATCAAATTCAGCTTCCCCTCAGTGGTCAAATCTGATCCCAGTATTGCCTTCAAACACTACTGCCTTCCAACAAAAAAGCATCTCTGTATTAGACACATGCATACAAAGACAAATGATTACAATTAAACACACAGCAAATTTCTAGAATAAGACCATTGTTGGAAGCAGCTAACAGCAGTTAATACCATGAAAATTAAGAAATAGAGGATGAGTCGGAGAAACGAGTACTGAAATGCAGAATTAACCCCAAACTATTACACAAAGAGCCACCCATCTTCTACTGGAAATATGCTTTAAGTTCACAGCATCTCTGTTTGCTTAAGAGTTGCAAAACACCATTGATGTTTGATAGAGACATATTTCCTTAAGGACAGTTGTAGAGTATTTTAAGTGAATTAGCAAATTGCTGAATACCGTCATGCATGACTCATTTTAAAAACATGTGCACGAGTGAGTGTGTTGTGTGTGTATGTGTGTGGGCACACAAACCATTTTTTAAAAACTGGGCTGAGAATTCTGGATAGCTGCAAGGAATTGTTAATTGTACAAAGAGATGCTGAAATAGACTTGGACATTTGATTGAGAGGATATTACCTTGGCCACAGTTACAATCAGATTAAACCTTGGTAAGATTCCAAGTGAGCTCAAGAAGATATTACCAAGGCAGAAGTATGGAAACGGTGCTTTGAATGTTGCACAGAGATCCACTTTCCCTAGTGTGCTTTTATGAATGGCAAACTCTTCTCTTTTAAATGCAGTTTCTTCTCTGTATCATTTTGCACACACAAAATCTTTTTAGTGGAAAGCCCTGGAATGAGAAGCTTATTGAATACCTCATTTGATTAAGCAGAGAATGTGGTGACTACATCTTATAAATAATTGAAAAGCCATTTCTGATAAACTTAGTGAAAACAGAAATAACAGATGTGACCTAGTAAAAACATTGTCTGAAAGCTTGGGTACATAGATACTGATTGTCATAATTTGAAACTCATTAAATCCAAATGACAAACAGTGAACTTCTTTTTGAAGTTCAACCTTGGCTTCCCAATTCAAAATGGTGAACTAAACACATATGTGTATATGTGCTTTTCCCCCCTCATTTTCTTCTCAGTTTCCTATTGAAATGACAGAGATGATGGACAGAGGGATCCAGTCTATAACTGGGATGACAATTGTGGTACTTATGAATTCCTGGTACCCCCCGGATTTTGTAGCCAGATGGTAGGAGGACACAGTTGACACAGGAGACAGACCCTGTCCTCTTCTCCCAACCTTAACACAACCCCCGTGCCTGAGGAATGGGGGTGGATTGTGCTAACGGGGAAGGGAAGGAACCATGACAATACTAGAAGACTGATTTTAGAAGGTCATTGCATCACGACCTTTGTTCCCTTCAATCCTGGCATAAATGTCAACAGAGGTATTTATAAGAAACCCAGAAAGCAAGCCAAACTATAGATAGCCAAGTAAGAAATGAGCCAAGCCCAGAAAAGATGAGCTAATCCTCAGTCCTCTGGCTCAGAACACACTAAGGGATGCAGGTTCAAGCCTTGGGTTTGGGGTGCTTTGTTGTTGCAACGATAGCTTATTCATACAGAATTTTGGATTCTTCACTGAACTCAGTGATCCCAGAGGCCTGAGCAGCTTGTCTTCAGGAACCTCTGTGGGTCCTCTCAGAGGAGCCCTATTTGACTTTCTAGAAAATCCAAGATGTGTGAGCACACCGGGGCTTGTGCTGGGGTTAGAACACACAAGGACATTCAAGGGAAACGCAACTAGCGAACGGAATCCACTGAAATAAACAGACTTCCATGAAAAATTCAGCTCAGTTTGCTTAAAAATGTATTGACAATGGGCTAATGTCAGATTGTTAAAAATAACATCAATGGTTATTTGATCTCAACTGAATTTTTCATTTGTAGCCTTTATTTTATGCCCAAATTACAAATGTGTCTTGTAAAAACTGTAACTCAAAGAGAAAACAAACCAATTCTTAATTTAAGGATCAGATCTTTCAGTGTGACAACTGCTGTAAGCAATGCATTTTACTTGCGCTAGATGCCCAGGAACTGGGCACAAACACACGTTCTCAATTTTTCTTTCCCTAACTCATGTTAATTAAGTTTAAACTGTCTTGACATCTATGTTTGGGGACTCAAGTTTATGGTTCAAGCCAAGTTTTCATAAATTGTAATGTTTCCCTTGGCCATGAGATTTCTTAATCTTTCATGACTGACACTTTTCCTAATATAGAGCCCAGGCGTTGTAGTTCCTAAATCTATTCCAACTGCACATATTTATTTCTGTATTTTATATTAAATCTCTTATAGGAGCTAAGTGTAGAGGACAGCCCTGTGCATCCAGCCACGGCAGAATAATTCCGTTCATTTGATCTGTCCATGCCATCAGTCGCAGTAAAGGCAAAATACACAGTCCTTTCTAAAACTAATTAGCGTACAACTCAAAATATTTCTACCACATCACTGTGGAATACCAATTTACATTATAAGACATAAGAGTAGCTCTTCAGCTCTTGATTTTCTAGGAAAAAATGAGGGAAAATGCCACAGCTACCTTTTCAAGAGTTTGCATGTTGGGAGTACCCCAGCCTGAGAGGCTCACGTCCTGTCCCCCGGAAGGGCTCACAGGGATGAGGAGGGCTGGTGCTCCCCAGAGCACTGCTTCTAGGGACAGCACCTGTCTATAGCGGAACTTTTCCAAGACAACATGACCTCAAGGCCCTAGTTTTCCCTCATGGGAAATGCATTGCTTCTCAGGAGAGAATCCTGTATCCCAGTGCCCTGAGGGACAGGTGGCCTTTCTGTTTCCCTTTTCCAATTCGTGAATCCTTTGTCCCAAGGATCCAGTGCTCAGAGATGCACAGAGACTGGCGTCCAGGGCATCAGGCCCCTCAGACTCTGCTGTCCGGCAGGTAAAGGGTCTGCAGGAGACGTCTGAGACAGAAAGGTCCTTTCTTGAATAGAAGGCCCATTAAACACATGTCAGAAACAATACTGTCCTTCATTAAAGTTTCTGTTTACTGGCTAAATGACAGGGGTAGAAGCAGAAAAGATATTGTAGTAAAGTTCTCCTATTTCCTCTCATACCATGATTTTTTAACACAAATTTCCTATATTGAAAATATGTGATTTTTCTATATTCAGTTCCTCTGAAACCTATCTCTACTTCAGCTGTGCAGAGAGAGGATTTCTCCCTGTCTCAGCATTTATACTTCCTGCTTTTCTGGGTGAAATATGCCCACTTGGCTCCTTGGTGTCCTTCGAACGTCCTTTTCTTCATGTCCTGTCTTATACTTAAACAAAAACAACCCTCACACAAAGGATGATAATCTGACAAAAGTAAGTCAGGCATATAAAACATAAGATAGTGTCTGCTCTACGACAGGTGCAAAAGTGGTCAATTTGCCTTTCAATTTTCCAGAATTTAAGGCAAAGAGGAGTCTGAGCTGTTCGGTTGACCTGTGATATGACCAGGTCCTCAGGTGCTGGGCATTTGGTGGGCTCTCAAGGAAATGTCCTCTGTGGGGACCTCACAGAATGGACCCTGAGCATGATACTGAGCAACATTTTAAACAATTAAGTGTCTTCATGGGGTTGTTTTTCCTTTCCTTTCCTTTCCTTTCCTTTCCTTTCCTTTCCTCTTCCCTTTTGTCATTGGACAAATCTGCTTTGTGTTCATGAGGTTCATAAAACATCCCTCCAAGTCAGGTGATGGCAATAATAATGCAAAGCTATAGATCAGAAAAAGCAGATCTCTACCGAGCCAAAGTAACAGGTTCCCGTTTAAGCTCGCCCTTCACCCTGCTTAATGGAAAACAAATGATCAGATGCAGAGAAATAGCTGAATTTTACATCCTCTAGACCACCCTGAGCAATTAATTATTCTTTTCAATCAAATTTCATTTTGTTCAGACCAAGAGTGACTCCATAGTCAAGGGCCCTGGGAAGAACGTGGCATGTTGGTGCTCTGTCCTACAGCATGGGGGGATGTGACCAGATGACTCAGCAGGTGGCCAAGCTCAGGGAAGGACAAGGTCCTCTTATGAGAGGTGACCACCAGGGAAGGGTTCAGATCTGTGCATGGGTGGTCCCCCGGGAACCTGCAGGTAGAGTCTTATCAGAGCAGAATCACGGCCGTGTGTCCCGGGGCCTAGCCCCTAGGACCAGTCCTCCCAGACACATCCACATGCGGGAGAACAAATGTACAGTTATGAGGCTTTTTCCTATAAAACTTTATGGAAGCAATGAAACTCTCTGGTTTATCCAGAATTAAATGCATGTAATCATTGCCTGCATCGGACTTTGGATTTCGGGGATCATAAAGCTCACACAAGCACAGAAACATAAAGAGCAGGCACACGCAGGAGAAGCTAGTGTTGCCCGAGTGTCCGGCCAGACAGGGCCAGAGAAGGCCGTAGACACAAACGGATTCCCCTTAAGCCTGTGACCCCAGCTATTTCACAATGAAAAGTACCTCAGCGGTTGTAAAATACAGAACAGACAGAAGAGTAAAAACAGGAGTCTTGAAAGTGGAAAATACCCTGTTGCGACACGGTCTTCTTTTTTCTCATTTTTCTATGGATGAAGTTTATCCATATTTCGATCTTCTTTTTGTCACTGTATCAGAGTGTGATAAGCCCTGGGGAAGGTGAGTTAGATGCCTGTGGCGAACCTGCCCTTTTGTTCGAGGATTTCCCCAAATCGTGTGCTGAATGGAACCAGATTCTTCAGATATATGGTCACGTAATGACAGGCTTTCACACTGGATTTCCATACCAGTTTCATGAAAAGATATTTTATTCTCAATAAAGTTCGTTTTCTTAAAATAGTCACAAAATTTCCTGCTGCCTACTATGTCTGGATAAAATTAACAACCATTCCCTAAATTCAGAAGCTCACCAAAATCCTTATCTCAATGAATTGTTCTTATCTCGGTAGACTCTCACTGAGAAGTTGAATTCGGTGACAGGTCTGTAGTCTGAACACTTCGAAGACATGAAATCTGACTTCTTGGTTGTGGCTTGGAAGTGGACAGCATTGATCTCCCACGCCTCCCAGAGCGGTAGAGACAATGACCTGTTTCGTGGAGGGCACTCTTCCTCCCCCTAGTCTCCTTGCCCCATGTGTCACAGACTGTAGGTCCATCTGTGGCTCAAGCCAGATGAGTCGGGTAACTTTGGCTCACGTATAGGACATGGGCTCCCGTACCATATCACCCAGGCATAATCAGCTCCAGCAGGGTATAGACTGTGTCTGTGATAACCAGCCCTTTTTCCCCAGGAACCAAAACAAAACAGCTGAACAATATTTAACACTTAAAAAACTCTGTGGAGTCCTTTAATGAAAACTAGGCATGTAGCTCCCAGGCACAAACATAACCTACTGGACATAAAGAGTCACTTCTTTCAAAGAACTTTAATAACTTGTGAATTCAGAGCTGCTATTCCAGAGAAATTATTGCCCAGGTCTTGGTCATGAAGCTCTCTGGTTTCCATGAACGCAAGCAACTCTGAGTCTCGTTCCCCACAACGTGAATTCTCTGGCTTCCTGTTGCCAAACAGGCGAAGAAAGAAACTTGAAACGAGTAGCTCAGACCATGCATATACAGGGCGACCGATGGGGTGTAACCGCCATGGGGTATGCGAAGTCTGGCTACGCGGTGATCGTCCTGACGGTGTGGGAGAGACCACAGTCTGTGTTGTTGGAAACCACTTTCCAGTTTCGAGGCGAACTGTTTCTACATCTGACCTTCCAAAGTTAATTTACATAACTTGCATCACCTTTTCCATGAAAATAATTTCTAATCCATATAGAATTTAAATAGTAAATAATAATATTTTAATTTTCAGTAAATACTAGATTCACATGTTCAAAAACAAATGAAAGGTGAAGAAATGATGCACATTACATCGTTCTTGAATCATCCCAGGTCCATGAGCTCCCGACCCTGCGGGAACACGGTGCGCTCCCTGTGCCCCATGCAGCTCCTCTCCCGTGCCCCATCGTCCCCAGGGCAGGCTCTGGGGTGTACACTGACGGCTCGGTCCCGGCAGGAAGGCTCGGGGTTCCACTCACCGTGCAGTTTGCCAGCGTTGACTTCTAGTGACTCCGTGCCTGGGTTCTGGAAGTGACAGGATCATCCCTTTGTCTCCATTTCTGTTCACAGTGACTAGAGAGGGACTCTGGGACCAGAGATGAAAGCCCCTGAGGGACTCGGTGGAGATCCGGCTGGTGGAACCTGCTCCTGAGCACTCACTTGGGGCTCTCTGAGTGTCTCCGAGGGCGAGTACACTCTTTGCCTTAAACGATGAGGCCTCAGCATATCATTTCTTCCCCGTCCATGTTTGCTGTTCCAGGAAGCATTTCTTGGAGGATTTATTTATTTATTTTTAGAGAGAGTGAGAAAGGGTGAGCGGTGCTGAGGGGTGATGGGAGAGGGAGAGAACCACAAGCAGATTCCCACTGAGCGTGGAGTGTGACGCAGGGCTCCATCTCACGACCCCAAGATCATGACCCGGGCTGAAACAGACTTGGAGGTCCAACAGACTGAGCCACCCAGGCGCCCCAGGGAGTATTTTCTCTTCTTTAGCCATTAATATTGTTCTTACTAATAATCTCCAGGGCTTCCCTATGCTAGGTGGGAGCATTTATAGAAACGCTGTACTTTCCTATACCAGTCATTCAAAAGTCCTAAAGGGCAATATTTACAAATGAAAACATGACAGTTTTTATTCTTCAGTTGACGAGTCTTTGATATTTACCAAAGGAAAACATTATTTGCCATCTTTAAAGTAGGGAAGTGAAAAAGCCAGAGGTGTTATTAAACAGAGCCTAAGAGTTTCATCTGCAAACTCAGACTGCCCGGGTTTGAGACTGGATTGTACTCTGGGGTTTACTAGATGCGTGACCCTGGCAAGTCACTGACCTCCGCCTCCTGGTGATTGTCACCACACCTGCCCCACAGAGCAGCTGTGAAGATCAGATCAAAGGAAGGAACCCCCTCACGTGCTCACAACAAAGTGGGCTCCCAGGGACAGATTCGTGACCCCCCGGGTGCTGACGACTGCACGTTTTCATGCTACCACATAAAGCATCAGCAAGGGTCTGATGATGGAGAACTCCAGAAGGAAATCTTTGTGGACTTTAAGAGGTCTGAATATTTTAAAGACTCACTAAATCGTTCATTCTTGGATCAGTTACTGGATCCCAGCTCTGTGCTGAGCATTGCCTTTAACGCAAGCGCTCCATAAACACAAATAAATAAAAATTTAAAAGACAACACCCAAACACGAGTGCTGGACTTGAGTTGTGGAAGTGGGAGATGGCAGGTGATCAGAAGACGGGCTCCTGAAGGTCCTGGACAGGGACAGCCCCCAGGGAAGTTTCCTACAGGGCGACCTGGGGGCACAAAGCTGTGGGCAAGAGCCGTCTGCAGACAGTCCCTGGAATGGGTGGGAAGAGCGAACCCCGGGCGCCCTCCCTGCTGCCATTCAAAGTCACCACACCACCCGCCCATCAGCTAAGGAGCTTCCGGTCGGACGTGACTGTTAGAGGAGCCTGGAGATTTGCCAGGGTCCCCTCGCTGCCACATTTACTGATACACAAGCCAGCGTGGGATGGGGATGGTGACCTGTGCCCCCTGAAGAGCAGAGACTCTGACAACCCATGTTGTAAGATACTGGGACACCATAGGAAAGCCTCTGACTCATTAAAAGGGGCCGGATAGAACCTTCTGGAAACTGGGCTATACACAATAAAATTATATCTTTATTATATCTTTATTAGACCCTGGGAGGATTTGGGTTCAAAAGAAAGCAGTTATTACCAATAGGAATCCGAGAGCTATCCCCACTCCCACTGTGGTTTCAGGGGTGTGCTGCACTCCTCAGTACTGATCGAGTATAGTGCGTCGTGTGTTATTATATCTCAATTAAATCTCAACGAGACGGTCAGAAACGAAGCTCTTTTTGGTGAGAAACGAAGCTCACTTCTATTAAGTCACCTGTAGAATTTGGGCTCATAGAGAGAGCATAACATTTCCGACTAGTTTATGGCTTTGTTTATAGATTAAAATAATTGGAACGTTTTGTGATTTGATTGAAATTTCATGTACTTAGAACCATGTGCACCAGAATTATTTCCACATATTAGGCAGCTCTTCTATTCTCAGAATTCAATGGGGAAGATGTTTAGACCTTTCGTGCTGAGTCAATAAACACCACCAAAACATTTGATAGTATTTAACCTTATTTTAGCTAGAAAACTTTGGGCATTTAAAATTATCTAATGTTTCAAAATCAATAATAAATTACAGACGAAGAAACACTATGTTCTCCACGTTCTGAGCAGCATCAGATTTCTTCAGTGCTTTGACTGTAGCTACGGTTCACAATGACCTTTTCTGCTTGACCTGAGTCTGCTGATTGTTTAAATACTTATGAAATATCAATTATGTACAAAATGCTACAGACACAGGGGTGAAAACAGATACACCCCTACTCTCCTGTGGCATGTATAATTCAGATATTAAAAGGAAATTACACTGGTTCTGTATCTAAAGAACCTGGAAGTCATCTCTCCATCCTCCTAGCAAGTATGAAGCT
Source organism: Lontra canadensis (assembly GCF_010015895.1). Lineage (NCBI taxonomy): Eukaryota > Metazoa > Chordata > Mammalia > Carnivora > Mustelidae > Lontra > Lontra canadensis. The sequence goes on from NW_022631523.1 coordinate 33,021, forward strand.
GGATACGGTCACACAGTCAGTTCTTCCCCACTGGATCTATAGATTTAATGTATTTCCAGACAAAATGTCAGCAAGTTATTTTGTAGATATCCACAGACTGATTCTAAAATTTATACAAAGTAGCAGAAAGCCCAGAATGGATGCCACAATATTGATGGAGAGGAACAGGTTGGAGGACTGACACTATCCGAGTTCAAGTCTACTACAAGGCTACAGTACTCAGGACAGTGTCATTCTGGGAAAAGAACAGGCAAACAGATCAAAGGAACAGATCCGAGAGCCCAAAAAGAGACCTTCATAAGCATAGTCAACAGACCTTTGACCAAGGAGCAAAGGCAAAACCCAATGGAACAAAGATGGTTTCTTCAACAAATGGTGGACGTCCACACACAAAAAGTGCTTCTGAACACAGGCCTGTCCCCTTCACAAACATTAACTCTGAATGGATCATAGATCTAAATGTAAATGTGAAACTGTGAACTCCTAGAACATCGCAGAGAGAAAACCTCGTACACACAGACAGCAAACCCTCATTACACTACAGACGAGGAGTGACTGTGTCACACAGGTCTACGGATGCAGCACTCCAGCAGGGGATGTCGATCATGGGGAGGCTGGGGGGCTGTGGGGACTGGGGATCTACAGGAAACCTCAGTTCCCTCCCCGCAGCTGTGCTTTGAGCCGGAAACTGCTCTAAAAAGTAGGTTTTAATTTAAAAAATGCAATGACACAAACAGGTGTGTATTTGCAAGTTATGACAAATGCTGTCGAGAAAAAATTTCTAGTCCTCAAGAAATTTTCCCTGAAGGTGATCACACTCTAGGCAAAGAGCCAGAGAAGCGCACTTCCTGAAGCCGGAGCTCACCGGCCAAGGCTGGGGCGTGAAGAGTCCTGTGGTGTTCCAGGACCAGAGAGACCAGGTCCCGATTGAGACGAATTGTCATTTTTTGCAGAAGCACAAGCACTTAGCTGTTTCTGGAATCCTGCCGTTTGCTCCTGCTCAGTGTACGAGCCCTGGGCATTTTGCAAGCAAGTGGTTGTAGCTTCATTCATCCTGAATTCTAGACTGTTGGCCTTCGCCAAGGAGGGAGCTGCCAGGTGCTCCCAGAATCACGGTTTCAAGACAGGCTTTCCATTAGTAACCGATGACTTGTTAATACTGAAGAAGCACTGAAGGTAAGTGTCTCATAACCAGGTAGTTGAGCCTTAATGAATTTCCAGAACCACATTGTGGAGGATTTTGAATCTATGTTGCTCCTTCCCAGTAATCTCGAAGTCATTCTCTGGTTTATGAACACGTGAAAGGCTTCTCATAACTGCCTCGGTTCACAGCTCGCCGGCTGCACACTTCTTTTCAGATGTCTCGGGCTCATTTGATTCTTGAGTTGTTCTCGCATCAGTTCTGCAAAGGAAGTACCATCTCTTCATTCCAAAACATAAAATAAAACAAACTTTAAGAAAGAATCGGAAGCTGTAGCTGGTGGCAGACGACACGTGAAGGGACCGGAGGTTAATTGCCTTCAGACTGTCCAGGAGGAGTCTGAGGCTCTCCCTTCCACGCAGGCCAGACACGTCACATCCTGCCGTGCACTGTGCTCATGTAGGAAAGGGCGAGGGGGTCAGTGTGCCCCTGTAGACATGAATAACTTTTTAAAAAAGATTATTAGATTGTCTTTTTTTTTTAGATTGTCTTAGTATATTTCCAAAAAAGTCTTCCATTTGATAACATAAGCAGGAAAGCATATTATAATGACAATTAATTATAATAAGCAGGAAAGTGTATCAAGCACTCTCCTGAATGACGACAGGAAGTTTTTCGGACAGCCTGGCTTATCGCTGATTAAATCATAAATAGTTTAGATAGCATGTAGAAGGAGACGTCCCCCTTCCCTTTACTGCAGCTCAGTTCTTGCTAGAAAAGCTCAGCTGACTTGAAATCTTTCAGATGTGTTTTGAATGGCTTCGGGTTAACAAGTGTGGTGGGATCTGTGGCAGGATGGGAGCACCGGGGAGTGTGACTGGCGTGCCCCCTTGGCCTCAGCTGAGCGAAGGCTGACAGCTGCTCTGTCAACAGCTAAGGGTGGAGGGTTACAAACTCTCCCTTCCCATGAGCACAGGCAGAAACCCAGATGGAAAGACCAACGAAGCTAATAAAGTTTTGGGAGGTGTGCCTAAAGGCAGCTCATCATGCGTGTTAACAAAGCCGTAGCAAAAGTCATTGCAGGATTTTAAATTCTGTAATATTGTAATTCCATGGGTTAGTATGTCGAAGAACCTTTGTATTTGTTACCTACTGCCCTGCATTGAATCGCCACAGACTCAGGGGCTTAAAGCAGCCCATGTGTATTAGGTCACAATTTCTGGGAGAGCCCAAACCCAGCTGAGCTAGGCTCTCTGCAAGGTTGTAAGACATCAGCGGGGCTAGTGCTCTCCCCGGGACTCTGGGCCGAGCTAGGAGGGGTCTGTGTCCAGGCTCAGTCTGTCTGCAGGCAGAATTCACTCTTTCGTGGTTGTAGGAACGGGATCCCATTTTCTTGGTGGCTGTAAGCCAGAAACCCTGGCAGGCTGATGGCTAGAGTTTGCCTCAATTCCTGAAGGCCACGGCCAGTTCTCTGCTCTGTGGGTTCTGTAATAATGCTGTCTGCTTCATCAGAACCCACAGCAGAAGGAATGTGAGTCCCTTAATGAGATGAGTCACAATCCTATGTATGGATATCACAACGGAGAGTCACACATTCCCATCACCTTTGCCTTATACTGTGGATTATTAGCAAGTGACAGGTCCCAGCCTCGGGGAAGTGGGCGAGGAATCCCAGAAGGATGCCAACACCAGGACGCGGGGTGAGGGGTGTAGGACACACCTTTAGAGTCTGTCTGCCTCTGCTAGTGGTGACTTTTCCTTAAGGGTGAACACAATAATCGCAAAGGACTCGTCCATCATCTAGAGTTGCTTGGACAAGTATCTGGGGTTTCTTGTCCAGTACTGCAGCCACAAGCCACACGTGAATATCTAAATTTAAATTTAATTAGCTGGAATTAAAAGCTTGGAGATCTGATCACACCAGTCACAGTTCAAGGGCTCAATGACCACATGGAGTAGTGGTTAATGTATTCAACAGCCCAGGTGACAAAATATTTCCATCATCTCAGCAAATTCTATGGGAACCAGTTGTCTAGAGTGACTTTCAAGTTGGTCTATTTTGTTTACAGTTCTGGACAGACGACACTGTTTTTCACAAATTATGAAGATTCTTTGTATTTTATATCTTGTGTTAGATCTCTCTAGACAGTTGTTTTTTGACATATAGTTCAGAATGAAATTTTCTATGCAATTTAAGTATATAATATAATAACTCTAAAATAATGAGAATAAATAAAAATACGTATTTTTTAAAATAACAAAACACCACCAGCTGTGCACTGTTAGCATATATGGGTAGAAGGATTTTAAATTCTGTAATATTGTAATTCCAAGTAGATAAAGTTGAATTCTCTCGATTTTCCACCAGAATTACAAACATACATAAACACATATTCAAATATTTCCTTCCTTCCCTCCCTCCCTTCCTTTCTTCTCTTCTTTTTGCCTTCCATCCTCCCCTACAAAAATATTTATGCAAGACCTACCGTAAGCCAAGCTCTGTTGCAGCTTGGGACACATCAGAGAACCAAATGTGCATCCTAGTGATGAGTAAAATATTTTCTGAAACTCAATCTCTTCCCTACAAGATTATGATGGGAAACGACCAAATAGAATAGAGCAGAGTTCCTTCGCCTGTGTCCTTTTCAGCTTCCAGATAGGCACGTCCCCACACACGGGAGGAACCCTTCCAGCCTATTCTTGACACTGCCTGGCCTAGCCCAACTGGGGAGACTCCTAGGGCACAGTTAAATCTCATTTCTAATGTTGCCCTTATTATAAACAAGCAAAACAAAAACCCAGTGAAAACAAGCAAAGAAATAAACAAAAACGAGGTAACACCTAAAGAGAGTCGATTTCTCAAGCTGGAACATCTCACGAAGTCAATGATGTCAAAGTTTTCCAACTGCACCATCACGTCCCTAACTTCAGATCTGAACAATGATCGAGAGTCGCACAAAGCCCATTATCAGTCGGTCCCTCACGTTGCTATAATTACCGGGAGTATTCCAAAGTATATTGTCAGTTCAGTTATTTTTAAATGTTTCTTGCCATCTTGGGATTTGTTTTTAATGAATTGAAATATAATTTTGAGATATAGGGAAAGGCCGTTCCAGAATACAGATGCAGCCACGCGTCACTGCGAGATGGGAAAGGCCTTGATCACGAGGCGTTCTGTAGCTCCTTTTTGCTTCTCTTCATTAACTGGTGAAATGTTCAGTTAATTCGCTCAAGTCAAAATAATTTTACTTATAAGAACACTGATTAGGGGAATTATTATAAGCCCCCCCCAAACACCTAATACTTAAATGAAATGTTCATTCTGTGTGACATATGACAAGAAAATAATAATACACCAGGCAGGAGTAGATCACTGCATAGGAATCTGCTGATTTTTGTAGCTTTAGTTATCATGTTTCTGGGCGAGGAAGAAAACTCTCTGAGGTTAAACACTTTATCTGTATTCGTCCGGATCCCACATAATAAAAGCCGTATCATTCTCATTTCCATGGAAACTTCCATTCTCAACACCCAGGGTTGTTTTTTATCCACTACTTTCCGGTTAGGAATGATGCAATCCTATTAGATACCCGTGGCGCCCAATCAGATATGTGTGCCGATCAGTCAGACAGGCACGCCCTACAGGTGGACGTGCGAGCCCTCCAGCTAGACACCCGTATCTGCCTATTGCATATGCACGTCCTCCGCCAGACCAGCTCGGCCTGTTACAAACGCAAGCTCCCCAGTTAGCATGCTCTGTCCTCCGACTGTACACGGTGGCCCCTCTGTTAGCTCTGCCTGCCCTCCGGTATGACAGACCCAGCCGCAGTTAGGTGCGTCCTCCCTCCTACGAGACTGGCACATGCCTCATGAAGCGGGAGGAGCAAGCTGTGCGGCACACGCAGAGGCTCCAACGACCCCAGTAAAGGACCGAGGGTATCCCACGTCTTCAGATGGCTGCTGAGATCTTTCGGAGCCCGTCATCCGTCTGCCGAGACCCGTCAGAGGAAAACCTACCCCGTGTGAGGGGACTCAGATTCTCCAGCGGCAGAAGGCGGCAGGTGTGGGAGTTACGTCTTATGGGAAAAGTGAGCAGCTGCCTAGTTTGAAGAAGCTCAGTTGCCAGAAGGCAAAAAACAATGGGGGGTGGGGGGGTAAAACCAAATAACCAAATAGCATTAGCCAGCGCTTGGAGCATTTAGTAGGATTGTCTGTTGGTTGCTGGCGTGTAGGTGACGTTTCTCCTGGGTGCCTCATTGTGACCTCTGCTGGTCCTAGCAACTTTTGCTTCTGTGGGCCCCTTCCTCCACAAGAGATACTAAAATTTACATTTTGTGATTATATGGATTTAAAGGCTTATGTAATCAAGTCTGGACTACTTTTATTTTCCATGCATGTCTGTTTATCTGTCAATTTTCCACAGAAGTTGCCTCTACCAGATTCTTTGGGCTGTTGGGAAAAATCAGTCGTACAAAGTTGGGGGCTTCAAACATCAGAAAGTCATTTGCATATTCCTGGAGACCAGAAGTCCAAAATCAGGGTGTTGGTAAGACCCCGCTTCCTCCAAAGCCTCCAGGGCAGGGTCCTTCTTTGCTTTTTTTTGGCTCCCGGTGGCTCCCGGTGGCTCCCGGTGGCTCCTGGTGGCTCCTGGTGATTCCCGGTGCCGCCTGGTGGCTCCTCGATTTCCAGCACATCATCCTGATCCCTGCCTCTGTTTTCACAGAGCTTTCCTTCCCATCTTCGTGTGTCGTTTCTCTGTCTCTTATTGGATTTAGACTCTAACTTAAGCCAATATGATCTCATCTCCATCCTTATCTTAATTACATTAACAAGGACTGTACCCAAATGAGGTCTCATTCTGAGGCTCTGGGTGGCCATGAATGGTGGGGAGACCCTGTTCAACCCCCCACACTGCACAAAAACATATTTTTGACCTTGTGATTTTAGATGATGGAATTTTTATCTTTTCTGTGACTGTGCAAGAAAGTGGCTGAAAATCAAAACGGAAGCAATACAGTAAAATTGTAATCATAAAGGAACTTGCACTTTTAGTACATGACCTGCCACTGATGTAAATGAGTTCCATTCATTTGCTCGTGGCCGGTTTCTTCATGCGGATCTTGTTGCCTCCACCCGTCCGTCCCTTCCCTCTCACTTTTCAACCGCCTCCATCCGACTCCAGTCTGAGGCCTCCTCCATCTTGGCCACTTGCCCCCACTGTTCTGTGGCCTTCGTGTGTCCAGGTCCCCCAGCCATGACCCGTTCTGAGTAGACGGGACTCCACTCCCTCCTGCCGAGCGCAGCGGTGGGAGGCGAGTGTGCCCTGGAGAGGTGTTGCCCATTGCTGACTGCCGTGAGTTCACGGAGCTCACAGAGGAACCTCCTGGGTCCACTTCACAGACTCTGATCACGTCATGTTTTCACACTTTGTGTTTCAGACCCAAGGGTAGGGCACGGATGTGTGTTAACACAGTTCCCATCACCAAGCAGACATTTTCTGAGTTGCCCAGTGTGATGCGTGAGTGTGTGCTTTTTATGCGTAAGACACCAAAAATGTTTCCTGGTGTAAACGTGAAAATTACGCAGAGAGTCTCTCTCTCTTTCTCCCACTCTCCCTTCTCTTCGGTATGTTTAGTACATCCCACCTGCCCACTGTGGCCAGTGGCCCATGTGGTGGCCCGCCGAAGCCTGAGGTCCCACGTGCTGTTCCACCTGGCCAGCTTCTGGGCACGGGAGCCCTTCCTTCTCCTCCTCTCAAAATTCCTGTGTCCCATTTTCTTGCAGCCCCGGGAGATAATTAATGTGCTAATGGCACCAAATCAACTGAATTTATGTCAGTGTTGCTAGTAGCTTAATGTTCTGCTCCTCAGGAAGTATCTGCACTGTAGTCACTTCACTTTCACGTGGGTCATGGGGGGATTCTAGAAGGAATCGCAACTCTAATACGTGAGCGAAACCTCGCCGTGCACGCACACAGCAGACCCACACACAGACCCAGCGGACGTGCTGTCAAGCCTCCTCCTAAATAAACCCAGCATCCTCCATAACTTGCACGAAGTTCGTGATGGGCTGTATTCAGCAAGATAAGGAGGTTCTTGTTCAATGAATACCAGTGTAAAGGGTCAGAATCGTAATGCAGTCTTTTAGAAAAAATCCACAATGAATATTTATCTCTCAAATATTCACTTGCCTTGACATACCTCGTAATTGACTGTAAAGCAAAGTATAAGAAGGAAATGGCTTGAAAGATAATTTAAAAAGAAAATATTAGCAGAGAAGCTCTGTTATCAGGGAAGAGGCTAATGTATAATGTCACTTTTTTGACAATTGGTCTTGAAGAATCAGATATTTTTAATAAGTTCCTCATTCCATCACACACAAAACATCTAGGGAAAAAATGTATTAGAGAAACCTAACAGTAGCTCATGATTTGTGGTTTTGCCCTAGAAACTTTCCTGATACAATGTGTAGCTTGTGTTTGCCTAAAATCAGAATATAGGTAGGACTCTGCACAGCCACACATAAACGCTCATCGATGTAAAGTGACGTAAATCATCACTGGAGTAGACTACAGGTGAGTGTAGAGTGATCTGAGGTGAGTTCACCATTTGTTATGTGGTGGTAGAGCCTGCTAATCAATTTCTAATGGTGGGTAAAGCTGGCAAATAGGATTCAGCAAGGATATTGTACACACCGTATGTGTCTTCATTGTATTATATGTATATGACATATATGTGGTACACATTGTACGTGTATATGTCAATGGAACAAACTACGGAATCCAGGAGCAACCATGTTTTCATATGGCAATTGGTATACGATGCAGGTTACATAGAAAATCACAGGGAAAAAGATGGGTGGGCTTCATAGAACATGACGTCCCCATAGCCGGTTTTCTATGTGGAAAAAAATAAAACTGAACCTCAACTTCACACACCCTTAAACAATAAAGTTCAGGCAGACAACATAAATAAGCATTAACAACAACAGTTTAGAACTGTGAAAAACAACCCTCATCCGGAATTTAACCCATGTGTTGTCTTTCCTCCAACACAGATAACCAGCTGGAATTGAGGGTAAATAATTTCATTGTATTTCCTGGCACTGTATGAAGAATTAAGCCGTGCTTACCCAAACCCTGTCACACTATTGTCAATGCTACCTCCCGTAGGGTTTTCAGAACATATTAAAAAAATTAAGAATGAAGTACCTTGACATTTGAATCTGATTGGCCGTAGCTTTGGAAACAGGGCAGAGCTGATAGGGACTGCAGCAAACAGGATCATCTGTTCTCCATACAGAGGTGGAAACACTTTCACCAGCGGTAAAGCATTTGCTTTGGGGAATATTCACTTACTCATCAAATAAATATTTACCGAGTGAATACTGTAAGTCCGTTGCTTTCTGGGTGTTCAGAAAACACTGATCCAAACAGACCTGTCATCTTGGAGATGACCTTCCAGCGGAGAAAGGCAGGAAGCAAGCAAAGCCCGTCTATTCCACTCTTCAGTGCTGCCTGGGGCACGGGAAAGGCCGTGCGAGGGAGCTTGCTATTTTCCCTAAAACGGCTGGGGAAGTCCTTAATGGTAAGATAACCTTTGAGCAAAGAGGTGAGCCAAGGGGAGTGCAGTCTGTTCAGTATTCTGAGATCAGAGCATACTCAGGCCCTGTGTTTTTAGGCAAAGTCTGAAAATATTTAAATGGGCAAAATATTTAAAACTTAGTTGGGCCAATGCAACATGGCCCTGGACAGAATATGGTATTCACGGGTCATTTCCCAATCCCACCACTGTGAACCATACCCAGTCCGTCCTCCACCCTCTCCCCCAGTCTGGGAACCCCATCTGCCAGCAACTCTGGGCTCTGAGTCTCCAGGCTGTCTGACTTTGGGTCTTTATGAAGTCAACACCCCCTCTGGATCTGAGTTTTCTCATCTCAGAAGTAATAGGATTAAAGCCTATCATGGCACAATGCTATGATTGTATGAATATTAACTATGACAAAAATGGGATAGCACAGTTGATTTTAAAAGGCATAACCTTTTTAGCAGGAGTATTTAATTCTGTAACTGAACAAAAAACATGGGGATGAAATCTCAAAGCAATAGCCATGTTTCTTCCACATCAGGTAACCATAAGCAGCCTCCCTCTCCTGGCTGGTGTAAACCCTTTCTTTGAAGAAGCAAACAGAGAATGATGGGCCTCAAAAGAGCAGACCAGTTAGAAAAAGGAAGGTGTGGGTAAGACTAGAGAGGTGGAAACATGACATTCCTTCTCTAAGTTTTTATGCTTCTCAAGGTCACCGACACTTCTCCCCAAAGGCATCTGTCCTCAGCTGCTGCCCAAGCCATGACTCCATCCCCAAGGCCCTTCCTCACCCTGGACAGGGTTAGACAGAGAACCCAGGCCAGCAACTTCCCCATCACTGCACCATCTTATTATCTGCTCCTGCTAGTTTATTCTGAGTTAAAGACAGAAGAGCTCAACTACCATGTTGCCAGGCGTGATTATTTATAATAACAAATAAAATACTTCCCCAGTGCAAAGTTTGACCATACCAAATAACATACAGCACCAACCTCAAAATGACTGACTTAGGACAGCTTATTTAACCTCTCTTGGCCTCAGGTTCCTTATTTACACAATGCTAATAATTAATAAAAATAATAAGACCCCACCCCATCGAGTTGTTAATGTGAGTGAAGTCAGTCAAAATATCGAGTATGCTCAAAGCAGCACCTAGGCTATTTTAAGCCTATCAAGATCTGCTGTTATCGGGGCACCTGCGTGGCTCAGATGGTTGGGCATCTGCCTTTGTCTCAGGTCATGATCCCGGGGTCCTGGGATCGGGCCCCACATCAGACTCCCTGCTCAGAGGGGAGCCTGCTTCTCCCTTTCCCTCTGCCTGCCGCTTCTATTACTTGTGATCTCTATCTCTCTGTCCAATAAATAAATAAAATCTTAAAAATGTTTTGTTGTTATTATTTGTGACTGTATCTGTCCCCAAACTAGAAACCCTAGTGCTAGCCTTCACATTGCTCTTACACGCTTAAAGAAACCTCGGGAATCTGTCGGTTCACTGACTCCTGAATTGTCATTCACATGGGCTGACCTAAGTCACATTTTCATTCTGGGTATCTGAGCCCCTCATTCTGATGGAAGGATCACATGTCTACAGGACGGTTTCATAAATGAGCAGGATCGAAATGTTCCAAGAGCCTGCTCTGAGATTTGACTGCACAGACGATCTCAAAGGCAAGGAGGCTTGAATCAGCATCAAGGAGCAAATGGCAGGCAGCCGGTGGAAAATGTTAAACGGAGGAGTTTGAAGAGCATAGTCCTTGTAGTGGGAGGGAGCAGGGAGCAACTGAATATGGCAGGCGGCCCATGAGACTGGGATGTCAAATCAGGGGTCTGGAGAGGCCCTGAACCAGGCTCCAGGGCACAGTCAAACCAGGGTCTCATTGGCCAAAGATAGCTTGTGAGCTGCGTCTGCATTAGGGCAGGAGTACGTATTCCTAATAGGCAAGAGTTTAGCTGAGCTCGGTGCTGGCCATCAGATGCGATGGAAGAGGAAATGTAAGAAAGCTAGAGCTTTGCTAAATAGAAGAAAGAAATTGTATATTTATTCCAAATCCTGACCATCGGGCACCAGCGTGCAAGCCGGCATCTGAGATCTGTTTACGCAATGCATGAGTAATCATTACATGAGTAGATTAGGTGGTATGGTTGCCTTATATCAGATCACCAAGTTTTTTATTAGAGTGATATACTCATAATGCTTTGCTTATCAGACCAGAAAATACATCACACGAAGTCCATTTTTCACAGCACGTCTGGATATTTTTTTCTTGGGCAGCCAGCCCGGTCCATGTTAGTTCAATTCCTTTCAGCATCACTGCCAAGCTTGGAAATCAGAGCACGCCCTCCAGGGGCACTGAATGCATCGTGGTAATGGCTTTCTAAGACTATTTGTTTTTCCAAAGTTGAAATGCTTGTAACAAAACTGTGTTATAGGACACTAAAGATGTTTATCTAAAACTGCACACAGTGGTTATCTACATATATCCAGTATGAAAGCCCAGGTGCTTTCCTTAAACAGTTCTTGAATAAAAAGCAAGTGAGGGTTTAAGTTTAATATCAGGGCCTGATATTAAATGTATTATGTATGTTGTCACAGAGAATGGACTTTATTCCACAAATGTCTCCTGACACAGGAATGTAAATTTAAGGAAACTGTATTAATAAGTTGGCATTTTCTATATTTTTATTTTCCTGGAAATGAGTTCCCTGTATATGCAACTACTTTTCAATTAAAATATATAGCTTAGATTGGAAATAACCAATTAGGAGTTATGGTTTTGTTTTCAGAATAAATCAACCCAGAACCCAATAAAACATGTTTTTACCTATAACAATATTTTTCTCTTTTGCTTTTTTCTAAGGTGCTTAATATGCAATTATTGAAATTTCTGTAACTCTGATTAGATAGCGAAATAGGTAGGTGATAGAGAGAGGTGATAGAGACAACTGATTGGTAGAGAGTTAGATGATAGATAGATGTTAGATGGATGGATAGATGGAAGACAATGGTAGATATAGATAGATAGATGATAGATAGATAATAGATGGATAGATGATAGATAATGGATAGATAGATGATAGATGATAGATAGATGGATAGACAGAGGGACAATGGTAGGTAGGTACCTGGAGAGATGACAGGTAGATCTATCTGTCATCTCCCGTCACCTCTAACTGCCTACGTGGAACTTCACCCAGTTGGTCTGGGGTCTCAGTTTGCTTGGAAGACTAAGAACACCAGGAATGTCTCCAAAGGAAAGGAAGAGAGAGACTAGGGAAGCTTCCAGCTCTCGCTCTATGGAATGCAACGGAGCGCCCACAGGGCACTCCTGGGCACCGTGCTCTGGGGGACTAGGAGAGCTCGGCTCCTGAGCAGAGCCAGGTGGCAGCTAGTCAAACAAGCTCAGTGCCAAACTTCAGCAAGTCCTTTCACCTGTAGTTTTAACTGGTTTCCATTTTTCCTTCTTAATAGTATTTTAAGGAACATTTGATTTGTCACTGCCTCCCTGACCCTGATTCTGGGGACTAAGAAGAGGAAGAGAGCTAGAGCCCTGAAATAGGCTCACAAGATTATTGAATAGGATGATTGCCCAAGACTCTCTGTTTGTCAATATTTTCTTTTTCATCAGAATGCGTTCGTACGATGCTCTTCCCGCTCAAGAGCGTCCTGAGGGGCGCCTGGGGGGCTCCGTGGGTTAAGCCGCTGCCTTCGGCTCAGGTCATGATCTCGGGGTCCTGGGATCGAGCCCCGCGTCGGGCTCTCTGCTCAGCGGGGAGCCTGCTTCCCCCTCTCTCTCTGCCTGCCTCTCTGCCTCCTTGTGATCTGTCAAATAAATAAATAAAATCTTAAAAAAAAAAGAGCGTCCTGAGGATACATATATATATATACATAAAAGGAAGTGTTCTTTGAGAATACATCCCTAACGTATACATTATCTGTGAGTAAGGCCTAGAACAAGCATTCATCAGTGAGGAGACTATATCCACGGGAAAACTCTGCTGAGAGGAAATCCCTCATTCACAAACACAGTCATGTGAACGCATTTCTCTTCCTCCATCCGCTTGCCTCGTTCCGGCCTCCAGCTACAGCAGCAGGAGCCGCTACAGATAAAGTGGACATTCTTTAATGTGCTCCTAACCTGACAATAAGTCAACCCCAAATAACGGAAAGAAACACATTCTGACAATGAATCATTCAACAGATTGACCCCATGGTGACCTGGTTTTGTCTGCTGGCCTGGGGTGAGCAGGTGGGACCTGTTGCTGCAGGACCTCCCAGGGCTGGAAGAGATGACCCCGAAGCACCCGGGGACAGCCGGCCAGACGGAGAAGTGGTGAGGTCTCAGGGGTCTGAAACCAGCAAGAGGGAGAAGCAACCGGAATCAGGAAGGATCTAGGGCAGGCATCGCCCAGGGACGTTCCCGAGTCCAAGAACGGGCCAAACTCCAGTGAAGCCCCTGACCACCAAGGCATCCAGTGACAGGCCACGTCCAGGGCACATCTAAGGACACAGTGACCCCGGAGGCCGCTCCCCATATTCACAACCCCAGTAATCCAGGGAAGATCCACCTTCCTGCCTCAAACACCCACATGAGAAGAGGGAAGGAAACTGTCTTGACTCCAAACATTACAGCATGGCCCTTGGCTCTGTAATCAGGAGCAGACCAGAGGTGGCTTGCTTTGGCCTTTCAGCTACAGACTCTGACCATTCAGTTTCTGGGGTTTTTTTTGATTGGGCTGTTCGAAGGCACTAACTTTTGGGTTTGCTGACAAACTCCCTGGTGGAGGCTAAGATGACCCATCAGTAGGAGACAGACAGAGTAATGAGTTCACTCAGTGCCCCGACCATGCAGGCTCTTCTGGACACCGGTCTGCTGCCTCCACGATGCCACACAGTCCTCTAAACATGAGAGAAGTTTCTGGAAGCAGAAGATGAATTACTGCCTTTCCTGGTGCTTCCATTGTTGCATTTTACAATTGCCCTGTTTCCTTCCAAGTCCAGGCCATGAACATGTAAATGAATTTGTGATGACTGAATCACAGTAAATGATTTCATGCAGATTATCCACCTAGTTGGAAGTTAAAACTGTCTTTTCCATCCCACAGGAAGTCATCGATAGGCAGAGGCATATTTTTTAAACTGTTGACCTTGATATTTTCTTTCTTGTTAGGTTTCTTGGCCAAGATGCTTCTTGGAATTTGAGAGGGAAAAAAGTTTTCGAGAGGTGTTATTTAGCTTTATGTGATATAATGAAATTGCAAAGATGCTCTGAAAAAAATATTAAAAAATATAAAAATAATGAAGTGGATACCCATACCCCACACTGCCCTTCCCTACGCATTATTGCCAGCACAATGAGGCAATGTGCACGTTTCCATGCAACTGTTAAACCATTGGTGCCTTGTGCCAAGGTCAGTGCTTTCTTGGAAAATATAAATGTCCATCAACACTATCGTCTTCCCTGCAGACTGGTTCCGTATTTGCAAAACATGGTTTATACAGTGGTAATATGAGTGGCAAGTAATCTGTGGTGGCCAGACTGGGCCCATGTGTCCGTCTGTGGTCAGATCAACCAGCAGGAAGTTCTCACTCTTGTGCATCTCTGTGTGTCCTTTTTTATGTAAGGATACGACCCAGCAAGTCCCAGTTAAGTCTGAACTCGTAAATAGTTGAAATCACGCTGGGGGAGGTTTGCTTGAAATTTACTCTTATTTCTGTTCATGTTCAATAATTGCCACATTATTTTAAAGAACTACACATTCTTAGATGTCGTACATCTGAAAATAGTCTACCTTGAAAGAAATCTTAACCACAGCAATTATATTTCTATTTCTATTATCTGCGGAAAAAGTACTCACTAATAAGTTTCTGACCAAAAAGCTAAAACAGGTGTCTTTCCTCATTTTGCCATAATTTAGAGGACTCATCAGTATTGACACAAGTGCATAAAGCAATGCATACTCATGAGCCCATAATGTCTGTTAAAAATAAATCATTTCAAAATAAAATCAAAACCCACCTAGATATATGGCTGGTACTAAAAAAAAAAAAAAAAGGTATTTTCCTTAAGACTTGAATTTCTAAAACCAGTATCCCAAGCTTGAGGTGTATCATGCTGATTAACTGGACTCTGGTCACTGACACGAATGCACCATAAACAGAACGTGGATGAGGCATGTTGAGGTCTCAGAGGCAGCTGGTATGGACGTGTCGTGGGTTGGGGCGGTGCAGGGTTCTAGCTGTGTTTCCCATTCATTCATCACACGGCGTGCATTTTAATGAAAGGAAGGCTCTTTATCTTCTTGCCTTAACCCCGTTTGTCTGTTCACTCCTTGACTGATGGACACAGCTATTTTCACTCCCTGTGACTATCCAGACTCGTCCAGTGTTTACACCCTTAGAATGCACCGACTTAGAAAGGAATCCCAGGACGCCCTGTGGGGCTCAGTGGGTTAAGCATCTGTCTTCAGCTCAGATCATGACCTGGGGTCCTGGAGTGGACCCCAAGTCAGGGCCCCTGCTCAGCAGAGAGCTTGCTTCTCCTTCTGTCCCTGCCTCTCCCTCCCCTTGTGCTCTCTCTCAAGTAAATAAATAAAATCTTTAAAAAAAAAAAGGAATTCCATCTAAAAAGAAGTATTTAATCTCCCTTTCTATGACATTCCCTTTCTTGAAAGGTAATTATTTTTTTTAAGAAAGGTATAGTTCTCATAGAAATACAAAGTGAACAGGTGGCAGAGTTTTTATTCATCGCATTAGTTAATGAGGGAGCCTGCAAGGTGTAATGACCAATATGAAAAAGCATCCGAAGGACAAGCCATACAAAAGGCTACTAAGAATGCTGAAAGAATGTGCTTAAGAGATGTGGGCCGGGCGGCTTTCACACCGAGGAAGGGAAATCGGTGGCATTTCCACCTGACACTCCTTCGCCATCTTGGCATGAGGGCCATTTGCATGGCTCTGCAGTTATCTACAGTTCCCAGAACTGCAGAACAGCTCAAAGGCATTGAAAAGCAGGAGGGAGCGCTAAAGGGCGGGCGCTGAGAACGCTCAGTTCAAAGTCCTTCATAATGTGTCTCTTGTAACTATTACTTATCACGTGGGCATACACGAATTACATCCTTTGGCTGCATAAATGGGGGGTCTAACCCGAAGTTAAGTCCCACTCAAATAAACGGGTATGTGTGTGCTTAAGAGCCCTGCCAGAAGTTCAAGTGTGGACTGACCCTGGGAAGAAATACAGCTTCAACTCAGCACACGATTCCAAGTTGGCATCTCTCTCTAATGCATTCTCTTCTACGAACACTTTCGTTACTAAGTGAAAATTACCATCGGCAGAACAGTAACCCCAAACCATGGCCTATCCTTAGGCAGAATGGTGAGGCAAAGGGAAACTACTTTACGTGATGAATTTTCTAGTTCAAAGATGGAGAGCTTATACTAACACACGTTTAGGGAAGTTACAGGCGGCATGCAAGTAAGTCTCACTCTTCTGATTGGATTAGATCATGTTAATTCACACACACTGAAATGCACCTGCATTTGTTGGTCTGTCTGTGGGATGCAAACCATCTCCTAGACCTGCTCCCACTGTGGACCCTAAGTCACCCTCCAGTCTTGCCGTGAACTGGATATGATGAACCTTACCCTCATCCCGTTACCTTTAACGCGATATATCTTTTCAAGCTCTGAAAATCCCCTAAACTGCAGCCCATAATGGGATGGCGGAGTCTACCATGTGGGTTCTCCAAAGCCGTGGGGTTGATGAATGTCTCTGAGTCCCCGTTAACCCACGTTTGAAATGAATTCGATTACGGACGCACCCTCTGGACTGCTGTGCCATTAAATGAGATCACCCACG
The DNA here is from genome assembly GCF_010015895.1 of Lontra canadensis. Classification (NCBI taxonomy): domain Eukaryota; kingdom Metazoa; phylum Chordata; class Mammalia; order Carnivora; family Mustelidae; genus Lontra; species Lontra canadensis. The sequence continues at coordinate 49,604 of NW_022631523.1, forward strand.
TTAAAAGGTGAAGGGTTTTAGAACAAGTGTCCCCCAAATGTGCCACTTTGTCATGTGAATTGCTTAGGACTGAAGGCAATCAGCACCCAGCAGATTCAAGAAGAGCACTTACCTCTCCCTTAAACTCCCTGAAAGAATTAAGATAGGGGACTTGGTCCAGAAAGAGAACTATGACTAAGAGATAATTTTTTTTTTTTTTATCTGAAAGACCTATCTATATGGCAGGACAAATACCTAAGTACCCAGCATCTGGTCTTCTTATCAATCTGTGAATCATCTCCCTCCCCTTTGAAGCTCCAGGCCCCCTCCCATTCCTCAGCTCCTGATGCCACATGACCTTTGACTGCCCAGGTGTCCTTATGTCACGTTGTCTTTGTGGAGTAATTCACAGGTGATTAATTTTTTTTTCTCCTTTCCGTCTGTCCTATGTTATTTTGCCTATAAATTAGCCTAAGAACCTGGAAGGATAGAGTAAAAAGTCTTTTCCTCCTAAACAAAGGTCTTCAAAGGATTTGACATTAATCACTTAAGTATTGTTATTGTCATTATTATCACTATTGTCCTCAGCTGAGAGACTGAATATACAAATCACCAATGACCAGATCATATAGGACAAGAAAACTCTGACCCCTAACTCGGCACCACGAGCCCACTTCTATCCCTCATATGCTTTCCGAACCACCCACATAACGGGTTTCCTTCTACTTAGCCTGCCTCTAGCTTCTCCGTGCTAACAAGCTCCAATGACAGCTTACCTAGAACCTGACTTGTTTCCAATACCAAGTTTTCCCACTGTCTTGCCTCCTTTGAGCGTCTGCAGGCACAGATGATGGTGGCTGACCGTCTGCCTCTAGCCAGGCCCAATGGCCTTTTGTTGTTCTCACTGGGGTGATGGATCTCAGATGAATTTTTTGGTGTCTGCTCCTTTTTTTTTTTTTAAGAGTATATTTATGTATTTGACAGACAGAGATCCCAAGTAGGCAGAGAAGCAGGCAGAGAGAGGGGGGAAAGCAGGCTCCCCACTGAGCAGAGCCTAATGCTGGACTCGATCCCAGGACCCTGAGATCGTGACCTGAGCCAAAGGCAGAGGCTTTAACTCGCTGAGCCCCCAGGCGCCCCCGTGTCTGTTCCTCTTTGCCAGATGGCTCGCCCCTTCCTCCCTGGTGCCACGTCCCATTTACCTTGGCATCATGAATGCTTAACACGCGCCAAGTCACCACCAAGTACAATTTGCTGAGTGATGGAGTACATCCCTGGAAGTCCAGAACTCTGCATTTCCAGGCCTTTAGTTCCGCAGCTAGGACTCAAGAGACCAGTGGCCTGTTCTACCCAATGGAGGTGAAAAGAAGAGAAAAGGAAGAAAAGAGCAGAGAAGTGAGAGATCTGGTCTGGGGAGGGAAGGGGTGGGAGGGGTAGTTGATGGGGCTGTGAGCTGCGGGCTGGGCTCTGAGCGAGGCGGGTGCAGAAGCTTGGGCGCTTCTGGACGGCAAACAACAGAAATTGAGGCACAAGCACTGGAAGAGGCTGGTGCAAACGGGTGCGTTGGACTCAAGCCCCTCAGCTTCCGCGCGAATCTGCCTCCGGGGTCTGGACGGCAGAGGCTACGTTTTGTGAAACGGACACGACCCCGTGGCTGACTTAGCTTTGACGTTCAGAACCATGAAAGTTGAACGGAGGCATATGAAACTAGCACAGGTTGATCTGAGCAAAAATCGATTCCAGTCGGAAAGCACGCAGTGTCGCAGAAAGAGGCGCTTCAAGGAGCCGTACGGAGTGAAAGACCTTTGCAGGCAGAAGGCAACGGGAAGGAGGCAGAAAAGCAGATCGATCATTGCTAGTTGACTTTCCCTTGGGGGATGACAGGCGTCCACCAGGCCGAGGACCCGACGAACGCTGATCAGGTGATTCCCGCCTGGCTGGTTTCAGATTCCATTTCTGGGAGAGACAAACCTCCAAGTCTTGGTTCAGTGATGTCGGTTAGAATAAGCCACCCGTCCTGGGCCTGTCGTCTAATTTTTCACAGACGACTGCAGGTCAGTCTGGGACCCTGTGGAAAATGTCTCGGGTGTAAGGGGAGGAAGGCTACTGTAAACTGAAGGTGGCTAGTGCCCTGCTGAGGTCACCTGACTCCCTTGGTGAGGCCCTGTTTAGAGTCAAAGTCCCACGGCACTTTTCCCCTAACCTAGACTGTTTCCTATACTTTGACAAAATGTCTTGCAGGCAATATTCAAAAGTGTCCTGGCGCTACCTCCAACAACAGCATATTCATCTGTGGCCTAGGGAGGGGTGCCAGGCAGTGGGAAATGACACTGAGCTCCTGTGCACCCCAGTTCCTAACCTCGCACGTGTTCTGGCTGCGTGTTCCTTGCTTCCTCGCTGTTGATAATAACGAGTCCAGAACTCAGCTGCGAGGACATCGTTGCTCTGGGAGATGTTTGTTTTCCTTGGTGTCCGCTGAGTTGTTTAATTACTTAGGCACCAAGTTCACAAAACACAATTCTTCAGTATAGTAAAGATGATGTGCAGGAAGCAAGGGGACCCAAGAAGGAAATATTTTTAAAATGCCATTTGCTTTTGCTGAAGGGTTTTATCTCTATTCTTAATTGCGAAGGAACAGATATGAAAACTAGGATCTAGGGGACTGGGAGGAGTTACGTAGAGCTGTTCCTGTGCCAGACCTTTTGGCTGCAAAGACTAAGGTAAGATATCCATCCTATCCTATGTTTGACATTAAGGCTTTTTATATCAAATCCTTTCAGAATGACATGTAAACCACGAAATAGAACTGATCTGCTTATAATGAAAAGCCAAGGCTCCAAGCTCCTAAGCTCCTGCTCTCGGCCTGTCCAGCCAGATATACCCATCGTTGCAATATGTGTGCTTCTGTGTAAAATGGCACCGTGTTTGTGGGAGGCACACCCTTTAGGTCATCTGACGCAGACCCTGTGTTTGCGCTGAGACTCATACTGCCCCTGAGCGATTTAACAGCTGAGAAAATCTCTGACACCTGAGGCCATGCTGAGGGATTCTAGTCCACAGACACTCAGATACATTCTCTCCGGTGGAAGTCCACGGACTCCCTCTTTCTGGGGAGCGGAGCAAAATATACCATCCCCAAACACACTTCTTTGACATAAATTTTATCTTGAACTGATTATTTTTAAGAAATGGCAGACACAGACGAAGCTCTGAAAACGGAACACAAGGAGCCCGGGACCCCTCGACTATAACGGGTGTGCAGAGTGCGGGGCTTGGACAGATTCAACATTGTCACCTGTTAACTCGATCTCCTATTTTCCGGGTTTGGCCTTTCATTGTTTTTGTTGACCATGAGAAAACATGAACAAGTCATTCGACTCATCTTGAAGCTCAACTATTGAATTCATATTTAAAAATACTTCCAAGGGTAATTTCAATTTCCTAATTTTTTTTTTCATTTTCTTATTATCTTTTCTTGGAAAGGAATTTTATATCTGCATCATTTTCTTGAATCCCTCTGAGGATGCTAATTAGAATTTTTAATAAAACAATTACTTCTGCTGCCTGAATTATTGATCCTTCCCCAGGGTTCCAGCCTCCACTTTCCCTACCTTACAATTTCTCTTACATCTTTTCTGCTTAGATCTGGTGATCTCTGGCTGCACATTTATTTTTAAAAGTCAAGGATTAGCGTTCAAAATGAAAGAGAGGGCTTAAGGTTGCCTTTGCCTGCATGTTGTCAGATGGAAGTGGGACGGGGAAAGAGCTGGTGTAGGTCAGGGGAACACATGGCCCCTGGGATCCCCATCTCAGTGTTGTCTCTGAGTAATTTTAAGGGAGGCAGTGCGGGTGTCTGTGCCAAAGGAAGGTGTTTTCCCAGGAGTTCCCTCCCCAGGTTAGAAGTCTGCCTGGAAACCCCCTGGACGGGTCCAGACTTTGTTTGAAATTCTGTGGCTGAGCCACCGCTTCTTCAGAAACCTGGCCCTGGAAACCAAAGTTGCCCACCCAGCCCGGTGGACGGTTCCCGTTAACATGACTCCGCTCTTCCCGTCTTCACCGACATTGTCCCAAGAAGCTCAACTGCGGGACCAAAGCTGCAGTGACCCCGAGGCTCATTCTGAGCTCCCTGAACGGCCTCTGACCTCTCAGGAGCAAGCGTCCACGACTGCTTTGCCGCCAGTTCTGGGGTGGCCATCCCCCCAGGCCTCGTCATTCCCACACTCCCAGGAACTCCAAGCATCCCCCCGGCAGACGAGCCCATCACACAGTGGTCTCTGTGCAGAGTTACCCTCCTCTGGAACAGCTCGTCTGCCGTGGGACTAGGTGGGCATCGAAGGGGAGGACCCATCCATGTCGGCTACCATTTTCCACCAACTTACTCCGTGATGGCCCCAGAGTTTGCCACAATCCACAAGCCAGATTGTACTTGGACTCTAAAGAGATAAACTTATGTTCGTGTTTGAAGATACCAGTTAGTGTTTTTCTAACCCAAGTTCACACTTTCCAAAGCCCGTGTGTTGACAAGGGTCTGCAGCTCCACGCAGGCCTGTCTCTGTGATTCATGCTGGAGGGTCGTGGCCTCTGCGCCACCTGCTCTCTGCCCGAGGCCGCCCCGCGTGGATGACAGCTGGGAGTCCCGTGCCCTCTGGCCGTTGGGGAGCTCTGACAGGAGAAGAGAGAGAGGGAGAGAGCGGTCAAGCTGTTTGTTTCCCTAGTTCCCTCTCGGTGTGGTCGTCCCCGGCTCTGTCCCCGACAAAGGTCGCTGCCGCTGCCAAGGTGGCCTGTTGTACAGAGTCTTCCTCCTCCCAAGTTCCTGTGGTCTCCCTCCATGTGCCTTCACACCTGGGGTGCTGCGGCCAGCCCTGGGCCCCTGCACTGTCCTTCCCTGAGACCTGCTTTATAATTAGGCTCTTTAGTAAATAAAATCTTCTTGAGGAACCTCCCTGGTGCGCAACATCTGTTTCCTGTTGTGCATCTGACTGATACAGCAGACCAGTGAGAATTAAAAAATACCATTTTCTGCACAAGGAGAACGCCATGCCTTTGGGACTGGCTGGGTGATAGGTGCGTCCCATTCATTGAGCAATGACAGGCCCTTCGCTCAGCACAGCTGTGGACGGTAACCTGTGTGTCCTCAGCTTTATTCAGCTTTGGTGTGCGCGTCGGCGCTGGTCTAATGCACTTATATTTCATGACAAAATGATGATTCCCCAAGTATCTTAGTATTTAAGTAAATGGCCACCACTTGTACTCATTACAGCATGAGTTTTTGCCATTTTGTGATTTTATTTACCCCATTGTCCTAAAACTGCCGTACTGGAGATCCGGGATTCTGAACCGCCCAACAAAGGCAAGGACAGTCCTGATTCCTAAGGTCCTTCTACCATTGTACGATGCTCTCCAGGGATCGGGTCTCGGCTGCCCACTGAGATGGGATAGCAACCTCACTCCCTCCTTCCTTTGGTCCCCACCTTTTCCTGCTTAATTTTCCCCACAAACATTTACAGCCCCCTGACATTTAATTTGTTTGTTTGTGTGTTTGAATTTCTGTGATTCCCTGCAGTGGAATGTGAGCTCTGTGAGGAGGAGGCTTGGTCTGGATCCAGCTCTATCCCTGATGCTCAGGACAGTTTTCAGTGGTAATCATTTCAAAATCCCCTATTGAATGAAAGAGCAGTGGATGTGGCTCTGGAGCTCCGGAAAGAGACCTGAGTCTTTGGAGATGATAGAGAGAGAGAGAGAGAATTTCATTATCATTAACGAAGAAATGGTGGTTGACTATCACTGCATAACTGGCCACTCAGAGTGCCTGTGAAGGCTGAAGACAGAGGAGAAAGAAGGCTGGAGACGTCCTGAAACAGAGCGGCCAGAGGAGAAGAGGGAATCTGGGGGAGCTGAGTGCGTCATGGAAAGCCATGTCTTAAGGGAAAGGGGCGGAGAAAGGACGAGACACCTAATGTTCAAATGTGGCAGAGAGCCCTGGTGAGGTCAAGGGACATGTCCACAGGCTGGGGGCTGCCTCACCGAGTGTCCACTGGGCACAGCTCACGAGGACTGCAAGATTCTTGCACACTGGCCCAGGGCCCCTTCCTGGGAAACATGCATCAGCACCGTCTTCCCCGTTGTCCTGGGAACGGAGAGGGGCTGGTCTAAATCTACCTCGTGTTTGTGTGTGGCCAACACTGACTACCTTCCAGGTCTGTGGACAGCAAAACAGAAGGGAGGCGGGGGCCCTGGGAATCTTCCTGTGCCGTCGCTGGTGGATGTGAGCCCCCCTGGGTCCTGACGCGGAAGTCAGAGGGAGCGCAAAGGAAGGAGAGCTGCCACTGCCAGGCAGCATGAGCGAGAGATAAAAATCAGACATGATGCTTGCAACCGGCTCCTCCCAGCAGCAAAACTGGCTGGTACTCCTTAACACGCACAGACTCTTACTCTGGTACCCACTCGTAAGCAGAAGACCGTCATCGGGTCAAGAGCAAGCCAGGCTAATAGGGTTCAGACCTACAGTCCTAATGACCAGCATGAGCCTGATACAACCCCTAATCAGTGATTATCAAATATTCTGTGGCCATATATGATGGACTGGTTACGTCTCTCGATCATAGGCATTTCTGGAAGACGTCCCACTCTAGAGGGTGAAGTAAAGACGTGTGCGGCGTGATCATAAATTAGTAAAAATATCGACTCAAAAACGTGGAGACTGACTGGTCATATATTCATATATTCCATTCATATGATCAATTCATTTATTCCAAGACAACAACGGGCAAGGTTGCTCCTCACCCCTCGCTCCTCCTTCAAATGTATTCTGCAAGTTTCTGCCAAGAGGAGCTCTGCTTCCTTCCTCGTGCTGGCCCCAAGCAGCTGACTCTCACTGAGGAGGTCACAAGGGCTGAGGAAGCTGCTGTAGTTCATTCACAACAGACTCAAGCAGGCACGAGGAGCTGCCGGCAGTCCTACTGTGCTTCTGCAGTAGCTCTGTCTCCTGTCCGTGAAGAAGACGCTGTGACATATTGTCGAATTTTTTTCAATGATCTCAGCCCAGAGCCATGCTTCCCGTGGGAAAAACACTCTCAGAAACGTTGTCATCTTTCCAGGGGTGCAATAATACCTCTCCATGTGTCCTTATCTTCCCTCTCTTTCTGACTTTTATCATAAAAAGGAACATCCCATCTCAGATCAAAGAGGGAACAGGACTCTCAACTGTCCTGCCTTCTCTGGGGACTCGGTCCCACCCCCTGCTTCAGGGACAGGAGAATCTCCCACGGACCATGTACCTTGTAGGACCTGAGGTCAGCAGCAAGCCAGACGCTGGGGGCAAGGGAAGGGTGATGGCAGCCTTGGACTGCATAACTCTGCAGATGGCAGTGCTCTGGACCAACATAGAACTTACCGGAGGAAGAAGGAACTAAGAATTCCATTTTGATACGTCTAGGTTTCAAGCTCTCTCTGACCTACAAATGAACACACTTGTCTGAGGAGGCTCCAGTGGAATTTATTGAGAGGCAGAGCCCGAGATGAGCTACCCGTGGACACAATGGAGCTACAGGAGAAGACCCTGGAGTGCGGCCGAGAGCCTCTGACAGCCTGCAGTCCGGTGACGGGGGTCAGCACAGGAGCCCTAGCAGGAGCCGGCGGTCAAGAATAGAAGCCAGAATCCAGTGGGCACGTTCTTCTGGACATGCTGGGTTCAGATACGTGAGTTATCATCACTGGGAATTGGCATCTCTGCTGCCCTAACCCAGATTTCAGACGACCAGCAAGAATATCATTCATCCACATTGTGTCTAACAGGCACATTATAAATAATGTATTAGAGCAGTTAAGATGTGGGAGTTTAATTAGGAATTATAGGCCCTTACTACTCACACCCAGGAGTAGAGAAAGCATCGGAGATGTTGGAAGACAAACCATCCATAAAAAAAGTAAAGTAGGCCCAGCTGCAATCAGCATGGGCAGGGAGGGCCGCCCGTACTGCGTGACCCAGTCCAGGAGCCGAGGAGGCGGGTTGCGCTCTGTGGGGAGTTCATTGGACCTTGTTGTTCAGACGCTGCTTCCTCTGACCCCAATAATGTGAATCTTACAGAGCCATGTGGGCAGGGAAGTAGCCCTGAATAGAAACTGTAAAAGATCTGCTTGTTAATTCACAAATTCCAAGATTTTTGGAAGCCTGACTAATATGGAAATATGTAAAGATTTATTATATCTATACAAAGAGGGAGCATACAACAAAAAAGTATATTTTATTTATTGCATCAGAAAAAAAAAAAACCATGGAGGGGCTCCTGGGGGGCTTAGTCGGTGAAGCACCTGCCTTCGGCTCAGGTCACGATCCTGGGGTCCTGGGATCGAGCCCCACATTGGGCTCCCTGCTCAGTGGGGAACCTGCTTCACCCTCTCCCTCTGCTGCTCCCCCTGCTTGGGCTCTCTCGCTCTCTCTCGAATAAATAAACAAAATCTTTAAAAAAAAAGACTGCCTCAAAAAAGATACAATCATAAAGTCTCTGGCGTTTCAGAAATTATATATGATTTTACATTTAATTTAACATAACTTTCATGCTATACAAAAATGAATCTCTGATTTTAGGTTTTGGTCTAGAATGGAAATGATAAAACAACCCAGGAAATCACGATTCGTCTCCATGCATTTGAAGATAAGCTTCTCTATAGCACAAAGTGACTCAGAGGTTTGGTACTTACCCACTGAATTTAGGCCATATAACCTATCAAAATAAATAATTTAAGATACATTTGTTGCAATAAGTAACAAATTATATTTTATTATTACTACTTTAAGTAAGTAGGTAAATCCATACATAGAGAAATATTTGGGGGAATAACCACATCTACATCAGATTTCGCAGTATCTCCTGATGGTTATTTTTTTCCTGTTTTATCGACAAACAATTGACATACATCACTATGTCTGTTTAAGGTATACAGTGTGAGGGTTAGATTTACGTACATTATAAAATGACCATCACGGTAGGTTTGGTTAACATAATCATCTCATATGGATACAGTAAAAAGAAAAGACAAAAATTCTCTCTGTGATCAGTTTTTAGGATCTGTTATATTGACTTTTGAATGTTATCACACAGCATTGTGAGTCCTGGTCATCACGTTGTACACTGTATCCCTCATACTGATGCATCTCGCTGCTTTTTGTTTGTACCTTTTAGCCACCTCCCCCCAGGTCCCTTCCCCAGCCCCCGTCCTCAGTAACCACGCATTTGACCTTTTTCTGTGTGCATTTAGCAGGATTTTTCTGTTTTATTCTGTACTTTTTCTTTAGATTTCACACACAAGTAAGATCATGTGGTATTTGTCCAACTTATTTTCCTTAGGATGACACTTCCCAGTTCCATCTGTGTCATTGCCAATGGTAGGGCGTGTGTGTCCGTGCGTGTGTGTGTGCATGCGTGTGTGTGTGCATGCGTGTGTGTGTGCATGCGTGTGTGTGTGTGTGAGAGAGAGAGAGAGTGAGAGACAACTGCTTTATGCATTCACTCACTGATGGACACTTAGGCTGTTCTCGTGTCTTGGCTCTTACAAATACTGTCGCAGTGGACGTAAGTATGCAGATGACTTCTCAAGCTAGTGTTCTCATTCTTCTGGCTGTATTCCCAGAAGTGGAGTTGCTGGATCATAGGACAACCATTTT
>NW_022631524.1:0-59154 GCF_010015895.1 Lontra canadensis
CCCCCCCCCCCCCCCCCCCCGTTTTCTCCTATTAGCGTGCCAGTGTAACTTTTCACATTCAGGCTTTCCATCCTTCTAGCCTCCACCTTATGTATGGTGTGAGGTAGCTTTGTTATCTCCGTATAAATTCAATTTTCTCAACACCTTCTGCTATGTAATTTGTCCTGTTGCCCATGGACCTTTATCCTATCAAGTTGTTATAAATGTATATTAATATGGATACAAAGGAATCAGTCTATACAATCTCTCTGTTTAGATCATCTCCTACTCTGTTCTTATGCCGCTAGCACACTGTTTTTATTTCCATGTTTTTCTACTGTGTCTTAGTATCTAGTAATGAATATTTCTTCCTCCTCTTTTCTAAAGTGACCTAGCTCTTCATGAACCCATATTCTTCTGTCTGTAGAATAATGTTGGCACATCCCTTAAAAAATCTAACTGGAGGAGCACCTGAGTGGCTCAGTGGGTTAAAGCCTCTGTCTTCTGCTCAGGTCATGATCCCGGGGTCTTGGGATCAAGCCCCATGTTGGGCTCTTCTCAGCGGGGAGCCTGCTTTCCCCTCTTTCTCTCTTCTGACTGCCTCTCTGCCTACTTGTGATCTCTGTCGAATGGATGAATAAAATCTTTAAAAAAAAATCTAACTGGAATTTTGTTTGGATCACACTGAAATGTGCATTAGTTTGGAGAGAACCGGTATGTTCATAATGTTAAAGCACTCCATAAGCATGGAGAAGCTCTCCATTTAGTATTTTCATAAATGTTATTCGTGGATATGATGTTTATTCTTTATTAATTCCAAGACAATTTAAAATTTTGTTGCCACTATGAAGGAATCTTGTTTTCTGTTTTATTTTCTGAGTAGTTACTGGTGGTATGGAAAGCACAATTGATTTTTCTAAGTTATTTGTGTCTTTGCCAATTTTCTGAGCTCCCTTATTCTAATCTTTTCCTGGTGATTCTTCCTGATTTCTCTCTAGATCATATCATCCATCACTAGATGACAACTGAATGCCCTCTCTCCCAATCATTAGACTGACATTGTTTTGTTTTGTTTTGTTTGGGTTTTAGCTTATAGAGGTTTCCAGGACCTTTGATACTATGTTAAAACAGCAATAGCATATGTTCTGAATCCTAATGGGGATGAGTCCAAAGTTTAAGGTAGGTCAGAGGCATAAATCTTTCCCACATCAAGGAAGTACCTTCTAGATATAAGATGTTTTATCATATGTTGATGTTGAATTTTATAAAAATGCTTTTTATATATCTGAGATGATCAGGTAATTTTTCTCCTTTGGATTAACATAGCAATACATTTTGGGAGGTTAAACCATCTTTGCTTTTCTAGGCTAAATTCTCCATGATCATCTATTACTTTTACCCTTTCATATTTTGAGCTAACATTTCACTTTGCATTTTTAGATCTGTCTTTAAATGTCAAATGGCCCATTGTACAGACCCTGACAAAATCTGAAGTGACTAATACACTTGTCTCATAAAACGATTTCTAATGCCTTCACTCTTTTTCTATTTCCCAGAGTTGTCTAATTTTTTTTTACCTTGGGTAGAACTTACCTATGAAACCACTGGATCTGAGGCTTTCGTGGGAAAAGGAACTTAATTGCCATTTTAATGTCATGATTGCTTATTGAGCTATTCAATTTTTTTCAGTTTCTCTTGCCCTACTTTGATATTCTATAATTTTCCGTAAAGGTATCTATTTCATGATGTTTTCAAATCTGTTGATGGATAGTTGCTCCTAATAGTCATGTTTTTTCCTCAGCTCTATCTACTTCATTTCCCCATTTTTTCATTCCGCATTTTTGTTACTTGCTTATTCTCTTTTTATCCTGATCAGACTGGCCAGAGGTTGCCTCTTGCAGTGTTTTCAAAGTATCAGATTTGGGTTTTATTAATCTTCTCTGTTAAGTGTTTCTCAAATTTCTTATCTTAAATTTCTTATAGCTGTCCTTGTTTTTCTTTGTGTGTTCTTTTTCCAACTTCTTCTTGTGAACCCTTAGATCAATTGTTTATAGTTTTTCTTGTTTTCAAATAACTGTATCTAAAGCTATATTTTCCCTCTAAGTATTACTTTAGCTATCTTACACGTGCTGATAGGTGGTTTTTAAATTACTGTTTAATTCCAAGTATTTGAGAATTTCCCTTAAGGTTTTTGTTTTAACCTGAAATAAGGTCTAGACACGTGAGATATTTTAGCTTTCTTTTGATCCAGACTCTCATTTTATGACATTTTCATCAGAAAATATATTCTGCATTAAATAGCATTCTTTGGAATCAGAAGCTTCCTTGATGACCTAGTAAACTAGTAAATATTTTCTTGTGAATGATCCAGTCTCTAAAAAAGTGGATCATTACTGTTTGTTGGGCCTAGAATTTCATACATGTCTATTATTTTCCCACCTTAATGTCTCACTTGGATCTTTTATATCTTTGCTTATCTTTGGTCAGCTTAACCCATCAGTTTGAGAGAACTGTTTTAAAATTACTGCCAACAATTGTTGACTTAACTCTTTCCTCCCACAGTTCTATCAGTGGCCATTTTGTATATATTAGGGAGATGCCATCAGGTGGATTTATGTTCATTATGACTAGGGATTCTTATTCTATTGTTACATTTGTAAGTATGTCACAGCCTTCTTGTCCTTTGTGGTTTTTCCTTTTAGTCTTATTTCATGAGATATTAACACTGCTGGAGGGAGTGATTCAGTCAGTTAAGCCTCTGACTTTGGCTCAGGCCATGATCTCAGGGTCATGGATCCAGCCCCACATTGGGCTCCACGATCAGAAAGGAATCTGCTCGAGGAGTAGCATCTCCTTCTCCCTCTCTCTCTGCTCTTTCCCCCATTCGTGTGTACCCTCTCACTCTCTCTCTCTCTGTGACTTTCTCTTTCAAGTAAATAAATAAAATCTCTTCTAAAAAAGATATTAGCATTGCTATTCCAGCTTTCTTTTGGTTCCCGCTTTTCTAAAATATATATACTTTTTCATTGTTTTGTCCTTAGTCTAACCAGGGTTCTTTCCTTTCACTACTCTCTTACTGAAAAAATATTGCCACATTTTATGTCCTGTATCCAATCTGAGTAGTTCTGCCTTTTGACTGGGGAGTTAATCTTTATTGAAATTACTTTTTGCTACATTAAGATTTATTTCTGCCATCTTAATTTACTTTTTTCCCCAACTAACATGCCTTCTTTTGGTTTTCCTTCTCCTTTCCTGCCTTCCACTGGATAGATCAAGCTCCTTGTTTAAAATGGTACCTTCTATTTTTTTCTTCTGATAGTGGCTCCTAATTTATCAGGATTCAAAATCATATTTCCCTTCTCCATTTCTTTAAGTTATCCACATGTACATCTTATACTTAACAAAAGTGCCTTAGCATGGTTTCATCAACTGCTGTTCTCACTTCTTCCTCTAGCCCACCAGCTGTAGGTCTACTGTGTCTCAGATTTTTTTTTTTAAAGATTCTATTTATTTACTTGAGAGAGAGCAAGAGAGAACATGAGTTGGGGGGGGGGAAGCAGAGGGAGAGAGAGAAGCAGACTCCCCCTCTGAGCAAGGAGCCTGACTCAGGGCTCAATTCCAGAACCCTGGGATCATGACCTGAGCTGAAAGCAGATGCTTCACCAACTGAGCCCCCCAGGTGCCCCTATGTCCCCAATTTTAGTTGTGTGTTGTGCTGCATGTCCACAATGATAGCTCTGGGGACATGCCTCAGTCTCACTTCTGGAGGCTGAGGACTTCAAAGATGCCTCTCCAAGCTCTCCCTTCTATACATAAAGAAACTTGAAAGTGTGTAGAGTAGAGAGTGGGCTGCTTTCTCCTGGAAAAGCATTGTGTAGATGTTGACTCACAGGCAATTAACAAAAATAAACTTTACCACATGAATGAACATCAAAACATCACAAACAACACTTTAGCCTTGGAAACTTGGTGGGTGAGAAGGGAACGTTCCACCATTCCCAGGAAACAAGTGGTCCACTTCATTGCGTGAGAACAGCCGAAGAAGGCTGCTAGACCCGAGAACCAAACCACACGCCTCTAACAGCAGGCACTTACGTTCATCAAGAGTTCTAAGTAGAAGATACATATTAAGCAGATATGCACTGAGTCAAGACCTGTCCGCAGCATATAATTCCACACATGCATATTGTGACACAGGTGTACCTTACGGGTTGTCATATGTGTGTTTCTACACAGACACACACTTACTAAACCATACTTTCAGAATACTGTAATCAAACCAAACTACTGAATATCCATTTTTTAACATAATAGTCAATATTAGTCCTAACAGTGTGATTTTTTTTTTAAAAAATATCTTAATTATTTATTGAGGGAGAGAGTGTGTATGTGCGCAAGCAGTGGGGAGGGGCAGAGGGAAAGGGAGAGAGACAAGCAGACTCCCTGCTGAGTGGGGAGCCTGATTCCAGGCTCCATCCCAGGACCCTGAGATCATGACCTGAGGTGAAGGCAGACATTTAATTAACTGAGTCACCCAGGTGCCCAACACTGTGATTTAACAGCCAAAAGAAACTATTCTTCTCAAGAACAAACATTGAAATCAAAGATCCATCATTTTATCTAAGGCTACGATTCACACATCTTCACATCAGCCAACTCATTTAGCTCAGTCCTTCCCTTCCATGTGTTCCTTAACATTTTTCTTAAATCCTTATACAACTGGAATTTCCCTAGGCCTCACAAGCCTTTGGATATAAATGAGACTATATTAAATTCATGCTGACATTCTTTTGGCTCCAAAACTTCAGCTGCTTATCTGTCAAAGATGAGCCTTCTGCCTTGGTCTTTCCTGGGTTCTTCTGGGAGACCACAGGAGCCCCCTCACCTATTTTTCCACTCCAGCCTTCCTGTCAGTGCCCATTGCCCACTAATCCACATGAGGAAGACCCATCATCCTTCCCCCTCCACTGTCAGAATGCTGTCGGGCTCACTTTGGTAGGACTTCACTGCATAACTCCCTATGGAGGATGAGGAGGTGTGTCCCCTTCTCTACACCATTGTGCTCCAACATCAGCGAGACACCCACACAAAACTAGTCATATCTTGCAAAATATTTTGTGAAGAGAGCTCCTTCAGGTCTTCATTGGCAACTTTCTCTCTCCCCAGGGCTCAGCACTCTTGGTCCATGAAGGCAGGCCCAGAAGCAGGGGTAGGTCACTATGATCTCCATCCCTCCTCCCAGAGACACACATGTACAAAAATCTTCATATGAAACTCTGATTGCACAATCTTCTGCAGTAAGGGGAGATACTAAGTTGTTACAAGTAGCATATCTGGGAAGAGGCTTGGGCAAGACATAATTCAGATACAACCAAACCCGAAATTTTGGCTTAGTCTTGGCTGAAACTTTGTGTACCTTCCTCTCCCTGAAAAAACTCTGGGGTTTTAAGATCTTTGTTTTGTTCCAAAAGTAATTTTGAAATCTTATCATCAAAGTAAGAACATATCCCATGAATTATTTATATATATGTTGATCCATCAATACTACCTTAGTCATGAGAGTACTTTTTTGGAAGGGGGGGTGATATTTCAAAGCCGTGGTGGTCATTGGGACTGTTAACAAATATTTGAGTTCACTTCCTCCCAGGGGTGTGGTGAAACTGCCCTTGCCTGCCTTACTGAAGTTAGGTAGGGCCTTTAGGAGCTGCAACTTCAAGGCAACTGCCGTGCACAACTCCAGGTGGCAGCACTAATGCTGCATGTTATGAGGCTACACTCCGTGTACTGTGCCATCCTTGGAACCAGGCAGCACCTTGGCAATGAATAAATACATGTGTTTCCTGAGTTTTTCATCAAGTTTAACTTATGAATGGGAACATTCTTACTGGAGTATAATAGTTTTGAACCTGGAGAAGGAATAATATATTACTATATTTTTTAACCTTTGAGAAGGATCTTTCTTCCCAGTGCCATCAAAGTGTCGATTTACTGGAAGGCAGTACTCAGTGGGGACAAGGAGTAGGAGGAATCTGCACCCCCCCCCCCAAGGGACAGTTGGAAATTGTGGAAGCATGTTTGGTGGTTGGAAGTGCTTTGATGCTGGTACCTAGTACATCAAGGTCAGGGATACCAAGAAACTTTATGCGATGCACAAAAAGACCCCACAATAAAGGATTACCCTGCCCCAAAGGTCAAATGTGTCACTGTTGAGAAACTGTGCCTTAACATAAAGCTGAAGAGAAATAGAGTCATCTTCAGAGAGAGAATTCTCATTTTATATTGACTAAATACTCTCCTTCACTGGGACTAGAAAAGGGAAAAAGTTGAAGATGGTATAAAGCTCAAGAAGATGGACCATAACTTTCCACTCCTTCCATGTAGACAGCACACAGTGGCTTCCTTTCTGTGCTTACAGTATGGAAAGAGGGAAGAGTAACTTTCAGTAGAGAAACCTGGCAAATACTACCTCAGCCAGGTGGCCAAGTTGAACATCAATAGTAACAAGGTATGTTGACAGTATATACCCTTGATACAATGTGATTCCATGGCACTTTATCTCCCAAAACCCATAATCTTAATCTTAATGTGAGGAAAAACATGTGAAAATCCCAGTTGATGGACACTCTACAAAATGCCTGACTAGTGCCCCTCAAAGTCATAAAAAAACAAGCAAACTCTGAGACACCATCCCATAGCCAAGAGAAGCCTAAGGAGACAAGACAAGTAAATGTAATGTGGTGTCATGGGTGGGATGCTGGGTTGGAAAAAGTATATTGGATAAAAACAAAGAAAATCAGAATAAAGTATGGACTTCTTGAATAACAATGTATCAGTATTTATTCACTCATTGTGAGGAATGTGCCATCCTAAACTAGGATGTTCATGGTAGGGGAAATGGGGTATGGTATCCATAAGAACTGTATTGCCTTTGCAATTTTTCTGTAAATCTAAAATTATTCTAAGGTGAGATGTTTATTTTTTTAAAGATGAAATAAGGGATTTAGAATTATAAAGAATTTCTAACAGTTTCAAAGCTGAAAAATGAAATTGCTCATAAAGAGACATGACAGAAATATGTAATGGACTGGAGGAATAGTCATTCATCACGTCTGATTCATGGCGATGGTCTGAAGATGGGCTTGTCACTGATGGAACAAGTTTTGACCACATAATACATGCAACACATAATAAAAGTGTGTCATGAGGAGATATTAATCTGCTCAAAGACACAAGAGGCACGTGCAAGATGATTGAACAAGACGAAAAATAGCTTCTGTTAATGGGAACAGTGGTGTGTTCAAACCGTGTTCTGTTGAGCCAGAGCAACCCACAAGAGTCTGGTCTTGATATGCTTAAGTATATTTTAACTATTTTTAAAACTATAATAAAAAAGCAATACAATCTCACAATGTCTCTGTAACCTGACATACAAGAGATCCATAACATGTGTGTGGTGGTTAATTTTATGTGATAACTTGAATGGGTCACAGGGTGCCCAGATATTTGGCTCAATGGAATTTCTGGTGTGTCTGGTATGTGTGTGTGTGTGGGGGGGGCAATGCAGAGGAAATTAGCATTTGAATCAGTGGACTCACTAAAGTGATTTGCCTTCCCCATGTGGGTGGGCATTGTCCAATCCATTAAGGGGCTCAATGCTGCAAAGAGGAGGAGGAAGACAGAATTGGCCCTTCCTGCCTGATAGCTTGAGCTGGGACATTGATCTCCTGCCCTTGGTGCTCCTGGTTCTCAGGTCTAGGAGCTGAGTTGATTACACCACCTGCTTTCCTGAGCCTCCAGGGGCACATGCCTCAGCCTCCATAAATTCATGAGCCAATTCCTTATACTAAGCTTCTTCATTCCTATGTGTGTGTGTGTGTGTGTGTGTGTGTGTAAATATACATACATGCACTTAGTATATATATACTTTATATACATACTATCTATCATCTCTCTGTATATCTCCAATGTCTATACATATACGTGTGTGTGTGTGTGTGTGTGTGTGTGTGTGTGTGTGTCTACACATATCTAGAGATGCTAATACAAAGGGGGTTTACATCTGGTTCCAAGAACGAAGCTTCTCCTGCCATCCTGGAATACACCTTTGAACATCTGATAAAGTACCATTAACAAGGAGGGATGGAGCTTCATCCCCATCTTCTCACAGACTCCCGACTTCGTATGTCCTCTTCACACACTCATACAGGTGCAGGCTCCATCCAGCACTGGAAAGATCACTTTCTCTCACACTCAGTATCATCATGGGCAAGACTGGACAAAGATCTGTGTCATTAGGAGGATGAAATGACCTAACTGATGCAAAGCCCTTTGTACGTCACCTGGCATATAGTAACTGCTCAATAAATGTTTGGCTCACCACCCCTGCCAGAAGATTCACGTTCCCCAAACAAACCATGCTTGTTCAGACTTCCCTGTCTGACCTGCTTCACTCCCCCTGCCTGCAGTACACTCCCTTCCTCTTGAGGGTGCTACTTGTATGAGAATGAGGCCACCTTCTGCTGCACACCTGCCCACCCAGCACCTCAGAGGCAGTCTCTCTCTACTGTGTTCCTGAAATGCAAGGGCCACGCATCTCTTACAGCCCTCATTAAGCCATCAATAGTTGCTGGTGCCTTTAATTTATTTTTACTGGGGTAAAATTCACATAACATAAAATTACCCACCTAAAGTGTGTAATTCAGTGGCACTAGGTACATTCACAATGGTGCCTCTCTATCGCCATTAATTCCAGACATCTTCACCTCTCCACAGGGAAAGCCTGCACCCATTCAGCCATCATGCCCCGTGCCTGCCTCCCCTCAGCCCCTAGGCACCACTCCTCTTGCTGTCTCTGTGGATTCACCTAGTCTTGATATTTTACATAATGGAATCATTCAATGGGTGACTTTTGCATATTAAGCCTTTTACCTAACATAATGTTTTCAAAGTTCACTCATATTATAGTTTGTATCCATACTCCATTCCTTGTGATGAATAAATAATATTCCATTTTATGACTCTATATCACATTTTGTTTATCCATTCATCAGTGGATAGGCATTTGGGGTGTTTTCCTTTTTTTTTTTTTTTTTTTGGCTATCAGAAATAGTGCTGCTATGAACATTCATGTATACATTTTTGTCTGAAGCCCTGTTGTCAATTCTTTAAGGTATATACCTGGAAGAGAAATTGTTAGGTCATGTGTTAATTCTATATTTATCCTTTTTTCCATAGTGTTTTCCATATTGGCTGCACTAATTTCCATTCCCACTGGCAATGCACGAGGGTTCCAGTTTCTCCACATCCTCACTGACACTTGTTATTACTGTCTGTTTAATTAGAACCATCCTGGTGGATACAAGGTGGTAGCTCATTCTGGTTTCGATTTGTATTTCCTTAATGACTAAAGATGGTGAGCATCTTCTCTTGTGTTCGTTGACTATTTGTATATCTTCTTTGGAGAAATGATGGTTATTGGGTTTGCACACCAATCTTCCCTGCAGGCTGTAAACTCAAGGATAGGAGAGGATGACTTTTCTTCTTTGGGTCTTCAGTACAAAAGGCAGGCCCAGGTACACAGCCAACACTCCAGGGGGAAAAGAAACTGAACTGAATAAAGAAATGACCTCAAGATGAGAGTAAAGAGAGTCCTAAAGGAGGCCCCATGAGGGTAGAAGCTGTAAGAACCAGGTGAAAAGATACCCAACTGGAAGAAGACCATACAAAAAAGGTGTGACTATCACTAGGACCTAAACAATGTGCTCAATTTCATTCTAGGTCCATGACGCCTCCTTTATCTCTATCAATTCACTTGCTCTTCAACATAGTAAACAGATCCTGAGTAATTGGGTTCTGCTGGGAGCCTGGCTGGGCTCCTGTTAGAGGGGGATAGGGGGCTTCCCTAGAGACCTCATCCTGCCATAGGCCCCCATGTACCCAGGGGCACCCTCTCAGGGGCCCTCACCTGTCACTGCCCCTAGTCATCTGATGCTTCTCTCTGTTGAGGGCACTGTTTATCATCCCAAGCTGATGGGCCTGTAATATGTGGAAATGAGAACAAGACGAGGGACTCAAAGTACTTTATTGGCATATGAAGTTCAGAAAAACATCAGATTTAAGCCTGCTGCAGATTTGTTCTCATTTTATTTTTCCTTGCCTTGGGTCACAATCTGCTTCCCACCATATTCCAAACCCAGTCTCCCAGAGTCAGAGCTGAAACGTTTGCCCTCAGCTTTTTTCTTTGATTATTCAATTAAATAGTCTCGGGAATTTTCAAAAATGTTGAAACTGTGGGGCGACCGGGTGGCTCAGTCATTAAGCATCTGCCTTCGGCTCAGGTCATGATCCCAGGGTCCTAGGATGGAGGCCCACGTCGGGCTCCCTGCTCAGTGGGGAGTTTGCTTGTCCTTCTCCCTCTGTCCCTACCCCAGCTTGTGCTTTTTCTTTCTCTCTCTCAAATAAATAAATAAAATCTCTAGAAGAAAACAAAACAAAACAAAAAGCCAAAATGCTTACTTGTTCACTCTCCGTAACTGTGGTGCTCACCGGTGACCCTCAGCTCGTCATTACTGTCAATGAAAGTTATAATGCATATTTGCACATAATTGCAATTTTGAAAACATGATCACAGTATCATCTCATTTATTCTCAAAAACGCTAATAGGTATGCAGATGTCTCCAGTTAGGTACAAGGAAGGGAAATGACTTGCCTAAGCTCATACTGCCCATAAGTGATGAAGCCAGGATCTCATTTTAGCTCTTTCATCTTTAAAATCTCCCAATTTTTCCACTTATCCATAAGAGCATGACAGAAATTACAGTAGGAACAACTTATGAATTATTAACATGGTAAAATTACTCCAACATATCCTTTTCTCACGGGTTAGTATGAGTTAAAATTGCGTAAGCTGAATTCCCTGCCTTAGTTTCCAATTCTCTGAACGTTTTTCATATTGTCATTTTTGGATGCCAATTTCTTGGCAAGGGATCCAAAAAAATTTCAAACCTAAGCTGTACCCTTAATGAAATGACTGTTTTTCCCAAAATAGTCCCTGGGCAAACTGTTACACATTGTGATCAATGACCAGGGACACAGCTGGCAAAAAGCTCCATATAAAGTTTCTCTATTTTCTGAGATGTTTCGTGCTTGGTCCTCATGGATTCCTTTTAATAATTTAGTCATGCACTCCTCTGCAGTTTATTGCTTCCACAATACTAATTTAAACCATGTCAGTGTGCTTACAATATGACTGACAATAGCCAAAGTTTGAAAAAAAAAATCCATTCTTCAATTAAATGGGTACTATTCATCTATGAACATCACGCTTGAGTTGTTAGTCAAAAATTCTCTTGCCCTCTCTCTCTCTTCCTCTCTTCCCCCGCCTCTGTCCCTCTCCCTCCCGTTCTCACCTCCCTCTTCTCCTTCTTTTTCCTCCCCCTCTCTCTCTCCTCCCCCCGCCCCAACACACAATGCCCACTGGACAATTTCCAAGCATCTAACATACACTTTACTGAAACAGGCTGGATCGGACCACACACACAATAGCAAATTGCCTAAATAAGGCCGATGCATAAGCAACAGCCACTCAAGTGCAGAGAATGTTTAAACTTTAGGGAAAAAAACAATAAATTAGAGCAGAGCCTTTCTTCTAAAGTGATTCCTTATTGAGGCTTCTGCTCTGAATTAAGAGATTGTGTCAGAGTGCTGTACATATCTGGGGCCCACCCCGAATTCTCTTTTCCAGGATCAGTCATGGCTCCCTGGGGAGGCACAACCCCGGAAAGGGTCCACACTCGACAACACGGTGAAGGGCCAGAGCTTAGGCTACATTGTCCTGCAGTTTCCTGGGGTCACCTTTAAATCCTTCAAGCAAAATCCTCTGGGGTTTTCAGGTCATCCTTCTGGAAGGTTGGCAATGCAGACCTGCCGAGCTTGCCTATGTGCCCTGCAACAGATGCCACATATGGCCAGAGTTTGCTTTTGAAAACAAAATGTCACCCCCCTTTCTTCCCACTGCAGAGCCCAAACCCTCACTATGACCTACAAGGCCTCAGCTGACCAGGTGCCCAGTTCCTCTCCCAGCTGCCCTCTTGCTGCCCCTCCAACCACACTTGACTCTTTCCTGTTTCATCTGGTCCTCCAAGCCTGTTCTACTGTGGGGCCTCCTCCAAGCTGGGCCCTGTGCCTCAACTCTTCCTTGAGATCCTCCCATAGACAACTCTTTCTCTCCATGTATCGATTCCACATCCCCTACTCTGAGCATCCCCGAGCTCTCCCAGGTGGACGACATGACGGTTCCAACTCCGCTCCCCCGGAGGAGGAGGAAATACACACACTCGCACCAGGTGTCTTTTCAGTTCTTCTCACTGTCGGTAGAGCAACTTCCCGCCCCTGATAAGGTCACGGGCATGGCTGTGGCCTGAGAAATGTGGGGGGAGGTGACAGGGGCCAAGCCTGAGATGAGACCCCAGGAGCTACTATATATCTCCCCTCACCCATTTGTTCTGTTGAGAGGAGGATGCTCAGATCCTCACCAGTCCAAAGTGAATAAAGGCCCATAAATAAATGAGGAAACTCGAAATAAATCCTTGTTACCATAAGCCATTGAGATTTTAATGCTGTGTGTTACATGGGGGTGGAGGGCGCAAAGGGCAGGGCACCTGGGCTGCTCAGTCGGTTAAGCGTCTGACCTCAGGTCAGGTCATGATCTTGGGGTCCTGGGATCGAGCCCCATGTGGGACTCTGTGCTCAGTGGGGAGTCTGCTTCTCTTTCTCTCTCTCCCTTTGCCCCTCCCCCCACTCATGCTCACGCTCTCTCTCAAATAAATGAAATATTAAAATACGCTATGCAATCAAGAATAGCCCCCTCAGGCTCAGCTCTATTACTTTGTTTTCATGTGAGTGTTTACATTCCTAATATATATTTTTTAATTCATTTTTTATTGCCTCTTTCCCTACGCTGTAAGTTCCATAAAGACATTGTATTCCCAGCCTTTAATACAGTGCTTCCCACGTTAACCACTCAGTAAATGCTTGTTAAATGCATAAATGAGTTCGCAATTCTTAACTTTTGGAAGGATTTGTAGGTTTTCTAATTTGAAGTCCTAATCTCTCCAAGGTCTGAAGCAAAATCTCTATTTTTTTGTTAGTTAAAAAGATCAACAAACAAACAATATAATATCATTATATGAGACGACATCATCAGAACTCTAGATGTTTATCAAGAACCAATGAACAGGGGTGCCTGGGTGGCTCAATGGGTTAAAGCCTCTGCCTTCGGCTCAGGTCATGATTCCAGGGTCCTGGGATCGAGCCCCGCATCAGGCTCTCTACTCCACAGGGAGCCTGCTTCCTCCTCTCTCTCTCCGCCTGCCTCTCTGCCTACTTGTGATCTCTGTCTGTCAAATAAATAAATAAAATCTTAAAAAAAAAAAAAAGAACCAATGAACAACTGGTTATGTCCCATAATAAGAAAATGGCAACTATTCCATAACACCAGAAGGTCCTGATGATGATGATGATAGTGGCAGTGGTGACAGTAGTGATAGTAGTGATAGTGGTGGTGATTGTGGTGTTGGTATTGATGGTAGTGGTGATCGTGGTGGTGATGATGTGGACAGTCGGGCCAATCCTGGTCAACTCTCCAACCTAACCACCTGGAAATGACACTACCATGCCCTCAACACTTCTAGGGGAAATTAGTATATACTGACTGTTCCTGGTAAAGAGACCTCCACTCAATCTACAAGCCAACTATAATTCTGGAGGTGGGGGTAAAAGGAAGCAGAATCCCTATGCTCACAAAAGTCACAGTCTACAGGAGGAGAGATGAATGATCCCATGAATAAAAATTTTAACTTGTACCTAAAAAAAGGGCTACAAAATAGCAATACAGTATCATAGAGTCTATAAGAAAGGCATCCAACCTAGCCAGGAAAGGTGGGCCCAAGCGGTGATAAGAAAATGGTAACTACAAATGAATTTGACTCAAAAAGCAAAGAAAGAGTGAAAGAGGATTCTAGGCAGAGGGAATAGTGTAAAAAAGAGCCTATGGAGTAATAGGCAGAAAGAAGACCAGCTTGCTGGAGTGAGGAGAGTGTGGGTAATAGTTTAAGATGAGTCTTATCAGAGGAGCAGAAAGAAGTCCAGACTCAATAGGATCCTGTCGGTCAAGTCAAGGAACTCCATTCCTCTTCTCAGTAAGAAACTAGAGAGTTTTAAGGCATGGGGTCACATGATCAGATCTGCCTTCTGAAAGGACTGGTCAGTCCGCTGTGCTGTCAATGGGGAGCAGGGAGAAGATGGCGCATCGAGTAGCTCGGGCTGAGACGGTAATGGTAGCTATGGAGAGAACTGCGCATGTACCAGAGCTACAGAGCTATTCAGAAGGCAGGATGGTGCCAAACTGGGTATGGGGTGGAGATGAAAAACAAATCCCCCTGGGGATTTTCCTGTCTCCTGTGATGGTATAGATAGCGGTGATGCTCACTGAGATAGAAAACATTAGATGAGCAACAAGGGGAATAAAAATTGTTCAGACAATTTGAGTTTGACTTTCCTTCAATAGATCCAGGAGAAGACATCAATCAGATATCTGGGTGAAAAGCAAAGGAAGGAAAGGAGGAAGGAAGGTTGTGACTTACCTACTCAGAGGTGGTAATGGTAGCCGTGGGGAAGAACAGGGCACTTCAGGAGCAGAGCAGAGAATGAGGTGTTAAAAGGGTCTGAGACAGCCTTGCAAAATGCCCCATTTCCCGAACAGGGAGTGGTTTAGCCTTCTAAGGGACAGGTAGGGTCAGCAGGTGGCAAGGAAGAAACTGGAAAGAGTTCGAGCTTGGAAACCTGGGGATGGGAGGGACTCATTAACGTTTTCCTGGGATGGACTCCACCTGGCCCTCCCCCTAGATCCCCACCACACACATTACAGAATCCTCTTCATTTGTTTCAAGTTGGTTTTTTTTTTAAGATTTTATTTATTTATTTGACAGAGAGAGATCACAGGTAGGCAGAAAGGCTGGCAGAGAGAGAGAGAGAAGTAGGCTCCCCCCTGAGCAGTGAGCCCAATGCGGACCCCGAGATCATGACCTGAGCCGAAGGCAGAGGCTTAACCCACTGGGCCACCCAGGTGCCCCATCTGTTTCAAGTTTTTAAAATATATTAATATGCATCTTTCAAGAGCTACAGAAGTTCCAAATAAGACAAGTTCTTTCAGACCAGGAACAACTTCCTGTTTAGACCAAAGCAGCACTCACTACCTAGAGAAAGGATCCTGGAACAGAAAAGTCTCCCTCACCTACTAGAAGGTACTCAACATGTCCAGATACTGCTCTTAAAGATGAGTCATTGATTCAAGCCAAACAGTGACGTCAATAGCTGAGAGGAGTTCTTACCCACCGTAACAAACCCCTATGATCAAAATGTCTTTACTGAGGACATGATCCTCTATGGGATTCTCTTAGGAGCACAGGTCTGGGGAAAAGGAGAACACATGGAGGTAGAAAAGCCCCTAGGAAAAAGGCACATAGAAGCAGCTTAGGATTTAGACCATGAAGATCCCTTTCAAGTACTATCCCAACTACCTGATACATGCACAGCTCAGGCAAGTCACTTAAACACTCTTTACAACCTCACTGTCTCCATCTGTAAAACAAGATCAATAACATTGTTTTCAAAGGGTTGGCATAGTATCAAATGGATGGGCAGCATGAAAGTGCCCCAGAAACCAGGAACGTGACAATGTCTGGTGGTAACCATGGAAACGGGGCCCACTCAGCTTTGGCACGGAGTTCTCAGCCCCAGGTCATGTTCACAGCCACATAATTCAGCATGTCCACAGTGGAGCCCAGTGGTAGGCAGTTACCAGGACAGTTTAGGCATTAATTCTATGGTTGAAGTCATCCCAACAAAATAAGTGATTTCTTAGTCTACCTCTGGGGGAATAAAACCAACTGTGTAAGCATCTTGAAAGAACTAAGACCTTGGAACGGAAAAAACAAGCTTTGATTTCTGTTTCTGCCTCTTGGGTACAGTGTGACCTTGATCAAGTTGCTTAACTTCTCTGACCCTTAGCGTCCTCGAAAGTAACATTTGGGCAATGGCTGGATCAAGTAACTCCCTTCCAGTCTCCTTCCCCTGTCTTCTGTGTCTTTTCTTCGTGGAACTGACCACTGCCTGAAGTGACTGTGTGCATATTGCTTGTAGCTGATTGGCACCTCCATACAGACCATAAGTTCCATGGAAGACAGGGAAACCTCATCTGTCCTATTCCTGGAGCTATCTCCAAGGGCCTTCTGCGCAATAGCAATGTAGTAAGTATTTGTAGGATGAAGGAACAAGGCAATGAAGAAATCACATTGAAACCATAATCCTATCTTACAGCTGGAACCTGGGCTCAGAGAAATGAGACTTGCTTAAGGCCATGCTTAGGGCGAAGAGGTTCAAACCAAGGTCTGGTTAATTCTCAGGTCCACACTTTCTCCAGGACACCACTTTGTCTGCTGGGAGAAATCTGGCGTCTGCACAGCACTCCTTGGAACAAAAAGAACCCATCTCCTCTTTGGCCTCCAAGGTCCTGCCTGCCCCAGCCCCTGCCTCCCTTTCTGACATCCCCATACCATACTCCTCATAGGTTCCAGCTTCAGCTGTCTTGTCTTTGTATTTCAAACACACAAAGCTTGCTCTCACCCCAGGGCCTTTGCACTTGCTCTTTGCTATAAATGGGGCATTCTTCCCCCAGATCTTCCTAAGGGTGGCATTTTTTTCTTATCATTTGAATCTCAGTTCAAACAGCAGCTCAGGGAAAAGGCATTCTCTGACAACATCAGCTATGAGAGCCCCTTATCTCCACCTCCTCTGTTAGTCATTCTAATGTTCAAGCACCTGTTTTAACTTCTCTATGGTGTTTATCAATACTGGAGCTTATCTTATTTGTTTTTACTTTCTTATTGTTCTACACATCCCCCAAATGTCCCTGGAGTAAGAGCTTCATAAGAGACCAGCACATCTGCAGCAATGGGAACAGCACAACACCTGCCACATGAAGCCCGATGAACACGTTATCTCGGGACTCATATTATCCCTGTGATAATCATTCAAATCGACTTCTGCTCTAGAGTTAGAAGAAGAACAATTCATCTTGGAAGCAATCACTCTGTGCTGAGACTATAATGAATTTAAAAGCGTGTTACAAGGACTCAAATGACATTACATTTTATTTTTATTCAGAATCCAGGTAACAGTGACATCATTCATCCTTTTGAAAAGATATTTATTGACATATACTATATCCTACCGTCAGGAGTATAGCCATGAAGACAGCTCTGACCTCATAAAACTTAAAGTCAAAAGCAGATGTTTAAACGTGTAATTACAAGAAAGCATGGCAAATGTTGTGATGTGGCACAGAGCAGGACCACCTGCTCCAACACAGGAACCAGGGAGAGTGGGGATAGAGAGGTAATATTTAAGCTGAAAGCTACAGAGATGGGTTGGGAAGGTGACTAGAAGTAGAGCGGACATAAGTGGGAAGGTGACAAAGGCAAGCGGACCCAGGGTCCAGCAAGCATTGCGAATGAGCCTGGCCCCCAGATATAAGGATATGAAACACATCACCCTTCTTGCCTTGTCAAGCATTCAGCGATCTAATAAGTTTCCACAGTCCCACTTTTGATAAAGACATGAGTCCAGGCATACCTGGGTGGCTCAGTTGGTTAAGCGTCTGCCTTCGGCTCAGGTTATGATATCAGGGTCCTGGGATCGAGCCCTGCGTTGAGCTTCTTGCTCCGTGGGGAGTCTGCTTCTCTCTCTGCTCCTCTCCCCCACTCGTCTGTCCCCCCCACTCTCTCTCCCTCTTAAATAAATAAATCTTTTTTTAAAAGAGTATTTACCCTAAAGATACTACATATCTTTACAAATATAAATAATCCAAAGGGGCACAAGCACCCGAATGTTTATAGCAACGATGTCCACAATAGCCAAACTATGGAAAGAACCTAGATGTCCATCCACAGATGAATGGATAAAGAAGATGTGGTGTATATGTGCAATGGTATACTATGCAGCCATCAAAAGAAATGAAATCTTGCCATTTGCAACGACGTGGATGGAGCTAGAGGGTATTATGCTGAGCGAAATAAGTCAATCAGAGAAAGACAGTTATCATATGATCTCCCTGATATGAGGAATTTGAGAGGCAGGGTGGGAGGTTTGGGGGGTAGGGAAGAAAAAATGAAACAAGATGGGATTGGGAGGGAGACAAACCATAAGAGACTCTTAATTTCATGAAACAAACTGAGGGTTGCCGGGAGGTGGAGGGGTAGGGAGAGGGTGGTTGGGTTATAGACACGGGAGGGTATGTGCTATGGTGAGTGCTGTGAAATGTATAAGCCTGACAATTCACAAACCTGTACCCCTGGGGCAAATAATACATTACATGTTAATAAAAATAATTAATTAAAACAAGACATGAGTCTGGAAAAATATTTTTCTACCCTGAAGATAAATGTCAGTATTATGATACATCATAAACTGATGGTCAACCTCAGAGGCAGGGATACAATGGGGAGTGGTAGGGACTATGGATCTGGGGTGAGCACAGGCACCCGGGTAGACCCGGTGTTGAGAACTTTTGCTATTTCAAGGGAACCTAGACATCATATTTTTATCCTTTAGATTTGTTTATGTTGAGTCAGAAAATACTTCGTTTATAAACCAAGCCAAACATCCTTCCAGGGAAGATCAGGCATATAGGTTTATAAGATGGGATATAAGAAAAAATATTCCTAAACATGCTCATTTTGAGCTGGATGGGATCGGTATTACTTGAACCTGCCACCTGCCTCGCAAGTTTCCTCCTGCAGTAATAGCAATGACCCTGCTCCCGAGCAGAAAGGGTACAGGCAAGTAAGAATTTCACCGTGCGTGTCCAGTAATAGTATGCTACTGATAATCTAAATCTTCTCAAAATTTGTGTAGTACCATATATCCACATGCGAGCTAAATTCAATGGACAGATACTAGGACCCTAATGCAAAAAAAACATGTAAAAAAATGCCTTTCCAATTTCTCATTGCAGAAATGTAGATTTAGAGAAAATGTTCTTATGGCATCAATGCTCAGGGTATGGGTCCAGCATTGTAAATTTACATAGGATATGGAATGCCACATAGTAAACAATTAACCACCTCTGGTCCCCCAGTCCTTAGAATGGGGGTGGTCTTTCCTGACATTTCCCCCCCATTCTGCAAGTCTGAATTCCATTGAGCAAATGGTTTCTGTTCAACTCTCCAACTCAAACACCCTTTGCATTCTTCAGCGAGAGCTTTATTTAGAAGTTCCCAGAGAAATGAAAGTGAGAAAACCCAGTTCATAAAGGGAATGGATATAAAGAGCTCCATTAATACAGCTGCTGGGCCTGGAAAGTCAACAAAGCCCGATAATGTGTTTTATTTGGACCTATCCTCTGCTGTGCTCTGGTGATAAGGAGGCACACAGAGACACTCACCACGCTACCCGGACTCAGCCCCTTATTGATTCTGAAACAATGCTCCCTTTCAGAGCACACCCACTTAAGTGAATGATAATGAGGCGATGCCGGGAAGAAGACTGGAGAAGACTGGAGAAGACTGGGTACCCCATAGGGCAGCCAGGCTTTTTATCAGGTGCTGCCCGCTGCCTTGTGGAGGCATCGTGGCTCCTCCATTCCCCCTCTCCCCTACCCTCCTCTCTCCACGCGCACTAGCTTACAGCCGCGGTACCCCTGCATGGTTAAGGGTGGTGGCCCGTCTCCCACGGCCCAGGCAGGTACCAGCCAGGGCTGCAGAATCAGACTTGGGGGAGTATCTGGAGGCACCTACTCCAACCTTGGAGACCACGCCTAGGGGCAACTCCAGGCTCCTCTGATGGCCTCTACAACCCGACCGAACTCAGCGAAGACGGCTGCTCTGTGACCATCTCCCACCCTCTCTCAGCTGCAGCCACACTACACCTCTGCCATGTCCTGCCTGCCTCCTGCCCCGGTGCTTGCTACTCCCTGTGCCTGGAACACCACTCCCTCAGAGTGTCGCAGGGCTCAGGTCAATGTCACCCCCCGATGACCTCCCTCACCACCCTATGTCACATCACTCCCTCATTCACCCCCTAGCCTGTCACCCTCTACTAGTTTCCACAGAGGATTCATCTCTATCAGAAGTGATCTGGGTAATGATTTATGGGATGGTTTCATTTCTGCCTCCCCTCCTAGAACAAAAGCTTCATGAAGGCAAGGGCTTTCCCTGTCCCATCCACAGGCAGACATCCCCCCTGCCCAGAACTGTGTCTGGAAAAATCTCAAATGCTTTCATGGGTCACTCGAGTGGTAGCAATGAGTGATAAGGACCACCTGTAAGGCAATATTTAAATCATGCTGCAGGTCACGCAAAACACAGCCAGAGGCTAAATGTCCTCTCTGTCACCAACTCGAACGTGGCCACGATCCTCTTCAAATGTAGTTCCCAGTATTGGTACCTGCTAAGTCAGATGCGGTCTGGCAAGCCCTAAGCAGACACTCCATCCACGCCAGGGTCCAGCACTCTCCTGGCTGGCAGGGGGGGGATGCTGGGGGAAGGCGGTTTGGTTTGTTTTCAATGACTGTGTCTCATCATTGGCAAATATCTTATTCAACTAACAACCCAGCTGGATTTGTTTTCCAACTTGCCTCTGAAACAACCATGTTCTTTCAGAAAATGCAACTGGAATTATAAATCAAAGTCTAATAAGAGAGCTAAAGAAACCAACCAAGGATAGCAGATTATGGAAAAAAAAAAAAAAAAGTCAGCGATGGGAGGGGGCAGACTGCGTTGCCTGGTTCATTTTTCTATACAATTTGCCTCCAAATCCCACCTGGTTTGGGCTATCAGTAGAAAGAAATTTCTTTCCTGAGTCTTGGAGCACGCACTAACCGACACGTGCTGCCCAGAAGCAGAAAACGTACGTCAACTGGGATTAAACTTCTGCTATAGGTAACTTGCAGTCAATGTAATCCCCATGGAGATCTCTGAAATAACCCTTTTATATTCACCAGAAGTAGCAAGAGCCCAAAATTAAGAAATTCATAGCCTTCAAGCAAATTCTGGGCAGATCTGAATTAGAATATTCTTTTCGAGGCTGGAAAATTTGGGCATTTCTCTAGCTTGGAAAAAAAATGGAAAAGTGGAAGTTTGTGTCCTCAGAAAGACTATTTGCTCTAGGTTTTCTGTTCAGTCCAAACCAAAAAGCCATGGAAACACATCAGAAGCGGGGCTATACATTTCGTCCCAATTTCCACTGTGGTTGGGGACTTTCATGCAGGCAGAGACCTTGAAAGTCTCCAGTCTATTTCTCCAAATAAAGTCAAACCTCGGCGGTCCTTCCATCACTAACTAGCATCATGCATGAATGGAATTAAACTGAAACTTCAGTTCTTTACAGTTCTCAAATCAAAAATGGATGTGAAGAGAGAAAAGCTAAATTCGCTGAAAACCAAAACACGGATAACCCAGTAGGAACCCCCCGCCCCGCCCCGGACAAATACTTTGGTCGGGAGAGGTTCGAGTGTCAGCTCTTTAATAAGAATGATTTGGGGCTATCCAACACTCCTTTAATTTTGCCCACATTGAGTGATGACTAAAAGTGTTTTTGATCTCAGGCTTAAGTCAGCTTCAAAGCCACGTCTCTCCTAGCCCGCTGGGGTGATTGGGTAGAAGCAGAGCTCTTGCCAGTCTTTAGAAGAAAATCAGCAACTCAGGATCGTGACCACCACTCACTGACAAAACCATCACCCACTTCATGAAGCGCATCAGGGATAACTCCACACCAAGACCCCCCTCCCTTCAACAACTCCTCCCATCTGGAAACAAGGCTTCCAGCAGAAACACAAGAGCCCCTGAAAAAGCTGCTTCCTTTGGGTATTCCGGCAATTCCATTGTGTGGTCCAATCTGGGAAGGTCAGAGGAAAAGAGCCAAGAGGTGGACAGGATCCTGAGTTACAAAGTCCCCAGTCCCCATTGTCCCCAGCAATGGCTCCCACCCTCCCCCACTCTGCAGTGGCCAGCCCCAGTGTCCTGCATGCCTCTGTCTCCGAAAGGCTCCGGCATCTGCTCCACATAATGCGGTGGGAGGGATATTTAGGTTCCCTGGGACAAAGGTCTGAGCAGCTCAACGCCCTCTCTGCAGGACGGAACATCAGACAAGAAAAGAGCCAGCCTGTCCTGAAACCCCGGTCCTGGTGGTAGACTTTTAAATAAAGTCCTTGGGTGTCTGCCTGCCTCTGCGCTTGCTTGGTCAAGGGGGCTAAACGTTCATGGCATCTTTATTATTGTTTTGTGCTCTACTGGCAGCAGCTTGAAGGACAGCAGGGAGGACTCAAGATGCTGATGCACTTACACACACACACACTCATGCACGTGCACACACACGCACGTGCACACACACACACACCCCACAGAGCTGCAAATTCCAACAGGGGAAAAGACCAGTGGAGGAGGGGCAGATCCCGCTTTGTCTCTCTTTGTGGTTCAGGGGAGAGGTGAGGGGAGCGTAAAAGCAGGGTGGGGGTGGGAGAGGCCCAGCATCAGAACAGGAGACAAACCAACGCAAAGCCATAAGCCTTTCTTTGGGGGTGTAGGTCATAAAAAGAGGGTGCATTTAGGGGTGTTCTTGGAAGGGGCCCCTCGAAGGTTAATGTTGGGTTTGAGACAGATGTGGGTGCTTAGTTTTCACAAATTTTGAAGTTGGAAATCAGTCAACTGGTCCTGAGAGCATTCTAAACCCTCACTGTTAACCAGGAATAAATTCATTATTAATTTTCAGGAGTTTCTCTCTTGGCCAAGAAGTCCTTATTAGAGAGAAAATTATATATAAATATATATATATATATATATATATATATATATATATAGAGAGAGAGAGAGAGAGAGAGAGAGAGATCACTTGTCAGGTTACAAAACTCCTGCTGATTCTAAAAGAAAAATAGTTGATTTGCTTCCTCTGATTGCCCAGAAAACTGAGAGCAAAGGGAGAGCTCACCGTAGGGCTGATCCGAGGCTGGCTGACTCCCTTTGCCAGATATTTTTCAAGGGTTACCAACACGTTTCCCTCTGTTTGGGACAGACCCCACCACGGCCGCACTGGGGGTCTCTGAGGGTTTTCTGGGATGTAAATAGACATGAGCTTATGAAGGACCCCCAGGGGTGTTTTATCTGGGCCCTCAGCGGCCTGTAACCAACTGCCTAAGAATGACCCGGGAGGCCAGCTGACGACACAAAAGCCAGCTCGGTGGTTAAAGGCGAGCAAGTGCCAGAAGGATCTCACACGTCAGGCTGCGCTGTCCGCAGAACCCATCACGGGGCAGCCGAAATCAAATAGAGTCCTGTAAATTGGTTACAGAAACCCAGTTCAGAAGGAAAAAGCGAGTCAGGGGGATCAAAAGCAGGAGGGCCTAATACCAATGGACACCTCAGTAAAACAACTGTAAACCATGAGCCGTCAGGGGCAGAGCGATACCTGGGGACCGACGTTCACATGCAGAGCTAGAAGCCGTACAGATGGCTTTGCTTGGGGGGTTGGGATTTTCAATCTGCCAGTGATGACGACACATTTTCATTCTATGTTGATCCCTCTCTTAAATCTGGGGGACTCATCCAACAAATAGAACTTCTTCAAGCTGCTCCAAACTCTTGATGTCGGCTCCACATTTTTAATTAATAACAGTATAGTGCATCTGGTATTTGGATGGCAAAAGAGGAACACATGAAACAAAGATCATTTTTATCTGTGACTAGCAGAATAGGTGGGGAAGAGGCAGGAAGGAGGGGCATCTGTTGCCATCCAGAGCCCTCACCCTCAGTGACAGTGGGGGCTGACCCTGTGTTGAGCCTGGGCAGGCACTTCCTGGGAATAAGCCACTCGACCATGTGAGATGAATTAACTGTTTAGGGCAAAGGAACCTGATACTGTTAGTTTCTTCTCACACCAGAGTGGGATTGTCAAATTGGAAGTGAGGGCAAGGCAATGACCCATATAATTTAGAGAGGGTGGGGGAGGAGAAAGATGGTTTGGATGTATAGTTTCTAGCTAAACACCAAACAAAGGCTACTGTCCATTCTACTGTCCAAGGCAGAATGGAGCCACCGGAAACTAATGAATTAGTAACCTATTGTGCGTGCTTCTATTCCGGAAGATAAGGGATCCTTTAAGGAAAGCAGAACCTGTTGATGGCTGGCATCAGCACTCGAGTATGTTGACTCTGCCTGCTAAGATTAAGACCATAATCCACTTCTGGGAAGACAAATGCGTCTTCTCTTCTTCATATCACTACGTCCTTAAAAAGAAGCTGAATGGCGAGTTGGTCATCTCTTGGTTTCGTGAGAGACACAGTGGAAAGAGAATGTTAAGTGTGTAGGGGAGGGACACCCTGTTTTTCATCACCAGGGACAGGTGCGCTGGTCTGTGGGCCATATTTATTGATGATCTATGTTTTACTGACTTTCCTATTGAAAACCGGTGCTGCCCTTCCGTGTCTCCACCAGAAAGCTGCACCCCTCCTCCCTGTCCTCTCCCACAACAAGGCACAATCTCACTCCCTTCGTCAAGTCTCTGTGCACTTGTCACCTCTTCTGAGGGGTCACCCTTGACCAACGTTCTACCTCCTTTCTCCCAACAGAATGAATCACACGGCCGCACCTGGGATCTTACCACACTTTCTATTATCAGGAGATAAGTAACTCTCAGGAGCCTTGGTTTCTTCCAGGGACATGGAGACAATCCCTTACAAAGGTGATACGAGAAAAATATACCACATGGAAGCCAACAAGCTCAGGAACAGAGCACGCTGGGTACTAAGTAAAGGGGGTTTCTCCTTCCCTTCTATCTGTATAACCATTCCCAAACGGATGTTCAACTGTGTTCTTTCACCTGTGGCCCACTGGTAGCTTCTTGGGTACAAAGAGCATGTCTCCTTTTTTGTTTGTTTGTTTGTTTTGGGGGGTTTTCCGGGTTTTCTTTTCTTTTCTTTTTTATTTAATTTAATTTTTTTTAGTGTTTCAAAATTCATTTTTGTACATCCAGAATCTAGCAGAACGCCTAGAGAGAGTAGGTATATAATGCGTGACGCATGAATTAAAATATGATAATGA
Source organism: Lontra canadensis (assembly GCF_010015895.1). Taxonomy (NCBI): domain Eukaryota; kingdom Metazoa; phylum Chordata; class Mammalia; order Carnivora; family Mustelidae; genus Lontra; species Lontra canadensis. The sequence continues at coordinate 25,129 of NW_022631524.1, forward strand.
GTTCATGAATTTATATGATAAATATTTACTTAGCACCTACCACATGCCAGGAAGCTTCTGAAGTAAGCAAGACAGAGACGCTGCAAACTCTGACGCGTTAAAAACTAACGGATGGGGGCACCTGGGTGACTCAGTGGGTTAAAAGCCTCTGCCTTCAGCTCGGGTCATGATCCCAGGGTCCTGGGATCAAGCCCCGCATCAGGCTCTCTGCTCAGTGAGGAGCTGCTTCCCCCTCTCTCTCTGCCTGCCTCTCTGCCTACTTGTGATCTCTGTCAAATAAACAAACAAAATCTTAAAAAAAAAAAAAAAAACTAACGGATGCATGGGAGTGTGGTTCAGGGCAATCTGTCAGCAAGCACATGATGATACTTTCACTCAGGGAGGGCATATAACATACAGGCTTCAGAGATGGATGGATGGATGGAGGGTTGGAGGTTTGGAGGGATGGAGGGATGGAAGGAAGGATGGAGGCATGGGTGCCAAATAGGAATTTTTAAATCAAGTTAAAAAAGAAAAAAGGACCTGTCAGTAATCCCATTCCGGCCCAAGCCAACTAAACCATCCATCTAGTTCTTCACTTGCCCGTCACTGGCAATCACTGACACCATTTACAATACCACCACCTTTAAAGGCTCTCGGTTCGTGTAAAAGCCTTTCTGGAAATAAGAGACAGTGCTCTCTGGTTTTGGTAACTGCCTGCTCTGCTGGTCTTCCTGCTGCCACCCCTGGTGTCCGCCTTCCTTCCTGCCCAGGCTCAGTATGGCCTCCCACACATCTTCTGGGGACTTCTTCCTCTTCCCTGTACTCAAGAAGCCCCCACCCCCACCCCAGGGCCCTCTCTAAGATCCAGTGTGGATCTTCTTCACCCCCTCCCCCCAAAACAAGGTGCCTGAGATGAAGTTCCCTAGGTGTCCATGGAGTTCTCCTGTCCTTGGCTTTCGGTCCTCAGATGCTGAGGGGCGGGGAGCGTGCTGCCAGAGAATCGTTCACTGCTTTCAACTCACCACGAGTCACAGCCCCAAATAAAATGAGAAGTGCTTTGTTTTATTTTTAAATTAAAAAAGTGCCTTTTAAGTCCAAGATTGCTAAGTGTTCTTAGAACATGTCCTATTTCTCCCTCCATGTAAGGGCTTTTGTTAGAGGGGAAGGAGAGACAAGTATAGCAAAGCGGCTTGACCAAGGGAATCGTTCGTGTCCTCAGCTGACCCCACAAGAGAAGACCCAGATGGACCCCAATCCGGTGTGCCCCGGCCCATCTGCTCTCACACCCCACGCTCCTCTCTCAGGAACCAAGCTTCAGCCACATGAAGAGCACCCACTGAGCTTCCAACAGACCATAATCCCACTGCCCACTCAGCCCGCCACTTGCATACTTTGCTGCTTCCCCCAATGAGATTCCCTCTCTCATCTTTGCCTGTTGAAAGTGCCATCTGCCTTTTGAGGGCAACACCATGGTCCTTTTCTCTAAGAAATCTCAAATCTCCCAGCAAGTCAGTGTATGTTCCCTCTGTATAGAATTTGTTACAATAATTATAAGGCATATTTCTATCAGCTTTGCATCAATATTACCAAGCTACATGCCTTGAATTCTCAGTAAGAACCCTGGTGTCAAAAATTCTCATATAGTCTCTGTATCACTGGGACTGAGCCTTATGCAGACAGGCAGACACTAGATAGCAAATGGATGGATGGATGAATGGATGGATGGACAGACTGACAGACGAACAGACGGACAATGGACAGACGGCTGGCTGGCTGGCTCAGTCCTTTTCTGGGGGGGGCGCTCATCTTTGACACACATTTTTCTCCATCACAAATCTAATAACTATAAAGATAAGGGGGTTCATTTTTCTTCATCTTCAGTGTTTAACTGTAAGTCTCTCAAGCTAGGTTTTTCTATTAAAACACCTTTCAAAAGTCCCCTAGGCTTTGTTGGTAAGACTAATGGAAATTTCATTTCTATCATCACTACTTTCTGATTGAATTTTCTAAACATTTCTTTTCTTCTTTTTTTCAAACAAAATGCTATTTTTATCTTATAATAATAACTTTAAATATTCGGAAACACCGATTCTAAAGCATAGCCAAAGACAGAATTGTCATTAAAAAATCTCAAATCTCTGAGATAGTGAGAAGAGATTAATGCCATTTCCCCGTAATTAGGAGACTCCAATGAGCTAGCTATTTGGCAACTTTTACAGAGATACGTGAATATATTTTGCTTCTGAAAATTGAGACCAAGTGAGCTAATTATTAATTTACATTCAGACTTTAATTCCCAGAGACTCTCTTTGGCCAACTTAATAGTTAATAACTCATTCCCTCACAAAATGAGTAATTAAAGAACCAGGGAGGAATTTTACTAAGATGAAATTCTACAAGCAAGTCTGTTACATGGGCTCTGGGGATCATCTTTACATTAAACGCAACCCACCACCATATTGAAATGTTGGCACTTCCAGTGGTCTTAAAAAAAAAAAAAAACTGAGAAAACTAGATCTTGTCCTATTAGAGTCTTTGAAGGAAATTAAATGCTAGGAGAAATGTGCTCTATCTAAATTTACCTGGATAATTACTAGAAAAGTTTTCTCCTGGAATTAAAGCTTTGATCTAGTTTCTTCTGTTTCCAAAAGGAATGAATATACTTTGCTTCTCAGATGGCCTGGACCAGATTTGCTAAAACAGGTGAAGAGGACCCTCGAGGTCCCTATTAAGTTCCCTTGTCTGTTTTCCTGAGCAATTATACACAACAGTAACTTTTTTTCATGGAAGTAAAACTCATATAACATAAAGCTTATCATCTTAACTAATTTGAAGCGTACAACCCAGTAACATTTAGTAATTCACAAGGCTGTCCAATCATCGCCTCCACTCATTCTAAAATGTTTTTGTCACCCTTAATACAAACTCCATACCCCTGAAGCAGTCACTCGCCATTCACCCACTACTTATTCTGTATATTTTATATAAATGGAATCATCCAATATATGATCTTTTGTGTCTGGCTTTTTTCACTTAGCATAATGTTTCAAAGTCATACATGTAGCGTATATCAGTCCTTCATTCCTTTTTATGTCTGGATGATATTACACCGAGGGGATAGACCACATTTTGTTTACCCATCACACTAGGTAGTTCTCTCCCAGGATCTTTAAGAGGGCAGAGCACTCAGCTTCTTGGGCACTGGAATTCATTCCTGGTTTGGAAAATTTGGGAGAAAAGCATAAAAATGGTAACCCTGGGGCAGAAGCCAAGCTAACCAAATGAGGCAATGTTTACTCTCATCAAAGAACAAACAGGTTACAGCAGGCCCTCACAATTTGATACTGTGTGCTAAAAGCCTAGAACACTTTGTACCGTTTGACCCAATAATTATCCATCTAGGAATTTATCCTAAGGAAGTAACAAAAAGTGAAAACAAAAGTTACGCTCCAGAGTGTTTATCACATTGTTATTGACATTAGCAAAGATTCGAAAGTTCCATAAATGCCTTATAAAAAGGAGAAGGGCAAGGAAATGACAGCATGTCCCTTCCGTAGATACTCTGCAGCCATTAAGATAATATTCTCAGAGTCCATAAAACAACACTCATGGTACACAATTAAGCAAAACCCATAACCTTTTTTAGTACTACGAACACATTTTTTTCTAAAAACTACGTGTGTGGCTGTGCATAAATACACATATGCCTGTATAAATAAAGACACTCTGCCATGCTGACTGAGGTCATCTCAGCACAGCAGGATTACGGGCTATTCTTATTCTTATTCTTTATAATTTGCTGTATTTGCCCTATTCTTATATTGCATATGCATGACTTTCAGGATTAGAAAAAAGTCAATGGATGTGTATGAAACCAACAAAGACATGGCCCCTGAGGTACCAATCCCACCCTCCCCCATCCAGAGCTCTACTGGGAACCTTCAAGCTTCTCCTTCATACAGTCTTCTCACTGTACCTGCTACAGGCAATCTCCCATTCCCAAGAAGCCATTTTCCAAATAAAACAAGGCTCAGATCATTGTCATGATATAAGACCACAATTTCCCCCACGTATCACTCTTCACTATGGCTTCTGTACTCATCTCTCCCAATCACGGTCCTTCCCTTCCTTCACGTGTCCCTGTGAACACTCACCTGACATTCCAGCCCCTCCCTCCCCACCCCCATTTCCGGATCTCCCTGCCCATAGTATCTCTATATCCTTTGAATGCTGATCGCCTTTTCTGTTGGAACTATCCATGTGATACTTCCCTAATGCTACTTTTGTGTAGAAGAACTTTGGTTTTATGTCCTCATTAGATTGTAAGTCTTATAAAGATGGAGTGGAATCTTTTCTTGGGGAGAGGGAATCCTTTAGAAAGCCTAATCCAGTATGCGGCACACAGCAAACATTTGCTACCTACTTGTGAAATGGACAAATAGAAAGTTCTTCACAATTGTGTGCACCTTTTAAAATCATCCTGGAAATTTGGCAGAATAAAATTTTCTTTGGTCCCATCATAGAGCAGACAACTCAGAGACTCCATTTCTCAGTGATCTCTTCTTACCAGGTAACCTGGCCAAGCTCCCGGAGGGCCTGGCCACATGAGTAGAAGAAGTAGGGAGATATATGGAGTTGTATTTCATTCCTAGTTCCTCACTTCCAGCCTCTCTAATAATGACCTCAGGGAAGTCTTCTGTTGGAAAAGTTTGAGAATGCTATTTGACTCCAGCATTTAAACAAGAAGAACTATTTTGTTGTTGTTCTGAAATCCATATATTTCAAAATAACTAAAGGAACACCTGTAGAAATGTACTGACAAGAGCAAGTATCCAAACAGAACTGAAACAGGTATGTTGCAAATCATCTTGGAAATCAATCCCTATTCAAGTCCTGCTCTCCTGGGGGGTGCTCCTACACTCTCAATGGTAACATCTAGGATTACTGAAAGGATCAGACAGAAGTCCCCCACCCACACACTCTGCAAACTGATTTATATCAGCAATAGGTTTAGAATTCCTGTTTGAGATCAGTAGAGACGAGGACATTTTTATCAAATTGCCTTAAGGATATTTTATTTTCCAAAGCTGAGTCAGAGCCTCCCTAGGAACTGAAAGGCAGTCCCATCCTTTTCCTTGTGGACCTGGGAAATGGGGCCCTCTCCTGAGACAGGCACATTGCTTTCAGCTGCCCTCCTATTATCCTGGCCCGGCCCCTCTGATTCCCCCACCCTCTCTCCACAGCTTTCCCTCAATATCCAGCCAAGACTTCCAAAAGGTCAAGATCTTCCCTACATCACAGCCTATGTACACGCCCTTCCCTCAGCATACAGAGGTTTTCCCTCTCTCTTTCCTGACCAGCTGTGGCTCCAGGTCTCAGTTAAAATGTTACTTTGGAGAAGGGGGATATTCCTGAGTGTCCCCCCAACCCTGACCATCTAAACAAGGCTCTCTCATTTTGCTCCCATCAAGCACCCGGTCCTTATCTGTCACAGCAGTTGTCACAGCTCGCAATCATGCTTGTGTGAATGTGCATTCAAGTCGGACAGCCCCGCTAGAACAGGAGGTATGTGAAAGTGAAGGTCTTCGTTTTGTTCATACTAGGGGCTGGCAGACTGAAGGTGCTCAGGAAACACATGCAGCATGCAAGACTCAAGGACAGCTGCCCAAACCTGGCTCGAACACCTTGAGCTCTTCCTCCAGCCCACCTGCTCTATCCAGCAGGTAGTTTCTATTTATTTATTTTCTTAAAAAAGATTTTATTTATTTGACGGAGAGAGAGAGATCACAAGCAGACAGAGAGTCAAGCAGAGAGGGGGAAGCAGACCCCCCGCTGAGCAGAGAACCTGATGCGGGGCTCGATCCCAGGACCCTGAGATCATGACCTGAGCCAAAGGCAGAAGCTTAACCCACTGAGCCACCCAGGAGCCCCAGTAGTTTCTATTTCAATTTCCTAACCTACATTTAGAAAAAGGATAAACTTCACCCACCTTACCTGGGCATTGCATGTTGACTGGGAAACTCAGAGGCAGGCTAAAGGGCTCAGTAATTATTATTGTGCTTTCCAAATTTCCAAAAATACAATCACACGGATGTGAGGTCACACACATGTGTATGTTGGAGCAGAAATACTCTCCCTGGTGTCTGGTGTCTGTCTATTTCCTGAATTTTATGGTCCTTTTGGGGAAACTCAAATAAGTATCAAATCGAATGTGGAAATGGCTGCTCTATTGGCATCCGCTCAGGAAATGTACACAACTGAGCCATGGGTAGAGGCAAGTCAATGCCCTCACTGTAACCACACATTCAAGATGGCCGCCGCCAGGAAGGCCAGACCGAAGATGTTGGAAGGTGGGAAGGCAGTTTTAAAATGTTGTGTTTTCTACAGATGATTGCATTTCTAGTGCCCTGGGATTCACTAGCTCTCTGGTAAATAATTCCTTTACATCTGCTGCTGACAGTTCAATATTCCCTCTGATAATGTTCTCAGGTGTCAACAGACAGAACACTGAAACTTTGATCTGAACACGATTGTCATCAGCCACTACACTTTGGAGATGTTCCTCTTGGAAGCCCATCAAAAAGTTGAAAAATGTACAGAGTGAGTGTTTCAAACATGGTCAGACTCTAAGGCCCCTGCCTAAAAACGGGCATAAATGGCTTCCACTGAATAATGCCAGATTCCTGACCAATGGAAAAACAAAACAAAACAAAAAATACCCCCCTACCCATTTACCTCCCTCCTTCCCCAACCTGTACCCCCACTCCTCAAAAAAAAAAAAAAAAAAAAAGGAAAAAGAAAAAGAAAGAAAAGATTGCAGCACTGCCAAAGTCTTTTAAGAACCATTCCAAGGAGCCTCGGACAACTCTGGCTCTCTAAAAGGATACCATTGTAAAGGCAAGCTCTCATATTTCAATGACATACGTATATGTCTCATAGAAACCAAGGTTTATGTGTCTCAGGATTTCTCCTTAGTTAACCACAATTGCAGGGAAATGGCACCACATTCATAAAGTTAAATGTGGTAGCAATTACTTTGCTGGCAAAGGAGGAGGAGGGTCTTGATGGCCTAAGTCCTACGAGTCAGGATTAAATAAACGTGTCTTTTAGAGTTACACTGATAACTTGGAACACTCCAAGTGCTGACTGTTTGATGCTCCAACTGCGGGGAGAACCGGCGCTTCTCGTCGACAAACCCATTCTGACCTGGCCAGAAGGCATGTGGGACAACCGTGGAGTAAAACCAGTTTTTCCAAATATTGATTCATGCATATGTGCATGCACATGAACATAAATACATATACGCTGATTGAGAAAACAACTCCAAAATAACCCTGAATATGTAGATTACTAAATATATTTAGATCTCAGGAAATAACTTAGAAATTGCTTTCCTGTATCATATTTACTAAAATGGTGCTATCGCATACTTTGGGGAAGAAAAGATATGGGTTGGGTAACCTGAGCATTGTTTAATGGTCACTGATTTTGCTAATGGCCAGCCAGTCTCTTTTGGATTTCATTAGAACAGAAGAATGCGATAAGATTCCTGTGAGCGTGATAAAGCTACAAGGCCATTTTCAAATGCAATATGGTTTATGTTTAAGGTCCCAGTTCCAGCTGGAACAGAAAACAACTCCCTTTCTATATCTTTCCCCCAGTGGCTAGAATTCCCACACACAAATAATTTAGACAAAGAGCTTCACAAGTCAACAAAATAAACAGATATATAGATTCCCTTCACTTTCTTCTGCCACTATAACGTGTCCACTCCTGAATAGAAAGAGAGCACAAGGAAAGAGCAAGTCAAGAAGGAAACATTTTTCCAGCATGAGAAATGGTAGAAAAGTCAAAAGTTTTCTTCTAATTGGGAATGGCAGAGATACTGAGTTCAGAAATCCAATAATCCCACAAATTCACCAGTGTGTCTAAGAGCTTTGGCCAATAAGTCCAATGTTAAAAGGCAATTCCTAAGAAGAATGTCCCAAAGGAAATAGAAGACGTGGCCACATGGGAAATAAAAAGGATTGTACAGAGCAGAAAAAATTTTAGAGGAAAAAATGTCCTAAAAAAGAAAGGTATTTTTATGTAGGTAGGTAGGTAGGCGAGTAGATGGCCGGTGGATGGACAGTAGAGAGGCAACCTGCCTACCTATTTAGACGAACAGAGCTGAAGATAAAAATGTAAGCTTGATTCATTTTCATTTTATTTCAGACTCTAAAAGGTAGAAAAGTTTTCCTACCTGTAGCTCGGCCAGCTCTGGCTGAAAAGAACTATTTTCTACAAATCCCTTTTGAAATCAAGCGGCCATGACTGACTTTAATACTTCCAGGGCCCAGAGCAAGAGTAAAATGGAGACCCAGCAACCTATATCTAAATATTTAAGTGATAGATCACAGTCACAAACTGTTGAATAAAACCCATTCTGTCCTCCTAACCTGACAATTAGATCTTCATAGTGACCTAGAAGACCAGGTTCAAATTTTAATTTCTGAATTTCTTGCCTGAATGTTGAAAAGAGCCAACATTCTCTTGGGAGGTTGCCATGACCACACCTACAGACACTGTAGCCCACACATCCAAGATCTACCCACATCCTCAAGAACAGTCATCCCTTCACAACCCATAGATCTGGGTTGATTTCTCGCAGTACAGTTCACCTTCAAGGGGTCCACCCAGGGATAAGGCCAGGTTTCCATACGGTAACCTGGTACAATCCCATAATCCCAGGTATCCATACGGTTGCCATGTGGGGAAATCAGCTAATGCAGGCTGCAGTCCTCTCAGCCCTATAAGGTCTAACCTAAGGAAAGAGGCAGGACTGGAAGGTGGCCAGAGCGTTACCCATGAGCACACGGGGCCTGGTACAAAGCATCGCAGGCCCAGATCTAAGACCAATACCCTGAGCAGACATATTCCTGATTAGTTAGTGTAGATGTCGGAGAGTAAGAACAGGAAAGTGAACAATGATGTAAGAAAGTAGCCTTAATATTATTTAACTATTGCTCTGTAACTAATTAGTCCAATATTTAGCAGATTAAAACCACAAACATTTATTAAAGCAAATTTCTCTTGGCGGTGGTTTGTCCAGAACTCTCCTGAGGCTTCAGTCAGGCCGTTGAGCAGGACTGTAACTTCATCAGAAGGCTCCAGAGAGGGTGTGAGCTCTGCCTCCAGCCTCACATATGTTGTTCACAGGCCTCTGTCTCTCATAACCTTTTGTCTAGAAACTTCTATTCCTTGCCACATGTACCTCTTCACAGATGGCATGAGTGTTCTCATGACAGAGCACATGGTTCCCCAGAGCAAGTGACCTAGGAGCATGAGAACACAGCCTAGGTGGAACTTTGGTCTTTCTTACAATCTAATCTCAAAAGCGACATGCTATCACTTCTGCCTTAAGCTGCTGGTCGCACAGTATGGGAAGGGACTACCCACAGTTTGACATACCAGGAGGCAGGCACAGGGGAAGCTAGCTGCTCCACTCCCATAAAATGAGGATTTGGGCTACCAGCTTTGATCCAGAGAAGCCGCTCAATAAATTATTTGGGGACGGAGGAAGGAGGATAACGGGAATCATGGAGTTCCCTTAATCTCACTCCATTTCCCACACCTAAGAGTTTCCTGAGGGATCAAATGGCTCGTTCTCACTTCTCCGTAAGAAATACGTCCTGAGTGTTTAGACTGTAGATGGAATGCCTTTTCCTAACTACCCATGTCCTTCAAACCCTGCTCACCCCTCAGGTCCAGCTCAAATATCCCACACCCCGTCTGTGAACAATTTCCTGGCTCACCCAATCCCAGCTGGTCTCTGCCCTTCCCATCACCATACCCCTCTGTGTCACTTTTTTTTTTTTTTAGATTTTTATTTATTTATTTGACAGAGATCACAAGTAGGCAGAGAGGCAGGCGGGAGCGGGGGGGGTGGGGGGAGCAGGAAGCAGGCTCCCCGCTAAGTAGAGAGCCCGATGCGGGGCTTGATCCCAGGACCCTGAGATCATGACCTGAGCTGAAGGCAGAGGTTTTAACCCACTGAGCCACCCAGGCAACCTGCTCTGTTCCACTTTTTATATACAATTGTAATTGTTGGGGTTTGGGCTTTTGCCTCCTTATTAAATACCCAGCTCCAAGGCTCAGCTCTTAAGTGGCAGTGACACAATTTCCAGATGAACAGGAATGTGGTATCAAACACTGTGAAGCCTTCTCACGCAGACCTCTGTCCATCCTCTCCCCAGCCACAAGCTCTCCAGGTCAGCCCTGTAGGATTCCCAGCCACCCCCCGCCCATCCCCTCCCTCCTGGACCAGCTCCATGCCAGGTCAGGGCTGTACAAGATCTGCAAAGCCACAGGAAGGATTCTGGTGGGGGCAGGCACAGCCCCACATGCAGAGTCTGGAAGGAGAGGTTGACCTTAAGAGCAAACCTCAACTTTCTCTATTCCTCACATCCCCTTCCACAGAGCCTCGAAACCCTCTCCCCTAAATCCCATGGGAGCACAACTTCCAAGTCTTGGGAGTCACAAAGAAAGGGGCACTGTGCTGATCTTTGACCAAAGCCACGCTCTGGCAAGCTCTGTCCTGAAGCATCCCCACCAAACACAGATTCGTGCGCAGAAATCATCCTCAGACGTATCTGATCACCAGAGCCTTTAAAAATTATAGTCCCTTAAAAGCTTTTCTCTCTCCTCAAAAGATAATCTTTTTGTCCCTATAAGGCAGCTGACTGCAAAAATACAAGTGACCCTTTCTATAGGAAAATGGGTGAGACGCTTACTGATTCTCTACTTAAGCTCTTTTTCATTCTGTTCATAAAATCTGCTATAATTTTTAATAAAATCTCTGGCAGCCGATGAGCACACCTGACTAAGCAGTTACTCAATCATGCATTTCTAAGCATCATCCCATTTAAGTGTAAATTCAGTGGAAACAGAATTTTGAAGCCCCAGTTGAAATAAAACGCCGCTGCCACTGATGGGCACTCGAATGCAGACCCTCTGCTTCGGAGCCCAGCACCACATCTGGTCCCGGTTGCTCATGGTCCACAGTGGCCCACGTCCATGGCCATCTAATAGCCGCTTGGCCTTTGTCAGGGCAGCTGAGAGTCCAGCTTGCGGCCCGACTTCCACATCTGCCTCGGGTCTCGGAATCCCCTCCCGGAACCCTCCGAGCTGGCTGCCGCTGTGTTGCCAGCACACAGGGACTCCAGAGTCTCAGCAGGTGGGATGGAAGGAAACCGTGGATATCACAGGCTGGAGCTGCCTGGGATCACCGACAGGAGAGATGAAGCCATTTGTCCCAGGGTTCCAGGCACGTGGAGGGCAAGTGGCCAGGAGGGTCTGTGCTGGCAGTGGGCTAGGAAGTCTGGGGCTGGGAGTGCACACTCGGCCAGAAAGCCAGGGCTGGAACACCCTAGCTGCTCTGAACCCCTGTGTCCTCATCAGCAAAAGGGAGACAACAGTGGTACCTACCACTTAGGGAGGTTGGGAAGATTGAATGAGTTGGTATTTGTGACACCCTTAGAATAGAGCCCAGTGCCTTGCAAGTACTACATGGTGGGATGAGTGGATAAAGAAAAGACCATTCTAAATATAACAGTGATTTTCAATTTTTCTCTAAAGGCAAAGAATTCTTTCTTTGATTATAAATTATTGATTATAATTACTGCTTTGATTATAAACTCTTTGATTATAAAATATTATAAAATCTTACACCAAAGCCATATACACATATTTTATGCATGTTATATGCCTACATGTATCTAAGAAAGATCTTTACAATTCTTACAAATCAGATATACTGTATATGCCTGTACGGTACTAGCTGAGATTTCGCTCTGCTTTGCCAGATGAAGGCAAAGCTCCCCCAGTTATGACGCTGGCTCTGGGCCATCTCCAGGCTGAGGTCTGTTTGCAGACAGCCCAGACCACTCTCTGCCAAGCCAGAATGTGCCGAGGATACAAGGCTGACCGGAGTGGTGCCGCATGGGCCTTGATCTGACCAGCTCAGGAAAGTTCTGAAGGAGTGCCCACTTAGCCCATGCCTTCTAGCTTTTCTGGAGCTCCCACGGACACCGGTGAAGGATGTGGCTTCTGTCCTGGCGCCTGTGAGCCAACATGGCAGACATATTGAAAGGATGGTTTACCTCATTTCTAAACACCACTGTCAAGGTCATAACTGACCATAGAACATGTCTGGGTCAGGCTTGAATCAGCCTGTCACCCCCAGTGAGGACACTCTTAGGGTCAGGCAGTTGTCATGTAGGGTATCTGAGGAATTTCCTGGCAGGCTTAGAAAAATAGCTCTGGGTGGGTGTTGGGGTAGAAAGGGCTTTGATCTCAGAGGTGGCCAACACAGTACCTTGAGGAAGTCATACATTCCTTCTTTCTCGTTCTTTATTGAATGCAATATAAACAGAAAAAAAAATTAAAATTTAAAGTTAAAAATGAAAAAAAAATCAAGGCATTTCTTTTTTTCTTTTTGAGAGCATACTTTCTACCCCTAGGCCCCTTGACTATTGGTTTTGTTTGTTTCTTGTGGTGAAAGGTCATTACTTCACATCTGACTTACTACAAATTCAGGATAATTCAGAAAGAAATGTGATTGGAATTCACTTCTGCATCGTGCCCTGGAAAGAGACTATGCTAACCAAATGCAGGAAGTGTTTCTGGGTCCATACTTCATGTCACTGCTTGGGCTTTCACTGATTTCACTGGTAGGGCTTACGGACTGAGGTGGTCTGTGTTGCAGACCACCCAATATGAAAATAAACTCAGCCACTAATTCTTTCAGCACACAGCCAAGCCGAATGACACCGAAAGTTATGGCAGGCAGACCACCTTCACCATCGCAGAGAGGCAATGTGTGTGTTGAAATGCACAGGGGTTGACTTGTTGCCTCGCCAGACCCACAAAGTCTGTGGACAAAGGTCACTCCCCAGAGGCAGCTGGAGTGCCTGGTCTAGAGTGAGTCCTTATCTTCTGTCATTAAGATGACCCATCCTCTTACGAGGTGACAATCCATTTATTCAACTAAGAAAACTATACGTGCTAGAACCAAGGTAAAAACAGTCTCAACAGAACACCCAAGCAGGAGACCAATGTGTGAGAACTTCTCAGAAAAAATTTGGTTTAAAAACTGGGCCTTAAGGGAGAGGGAAAAATGTACTCAGAATTTAAGACTTCTAGGTAGTTAAGGGAGAACATTCTACATAGAAGAAAGAGTAAATTTTCCTCATGGCACGTGGTAGGTACTCAAGATATCTGTGTTGATTAGAAGTTAAGGGGCATATTCTTCTCTTATCACCAAGGGAAGTACCCAGTGTCCCAATGCTTAGGAAATTGGGAATGTCCATTGATAAGTCAATATCTGAAAGAATATGACTCATTTAAACTTTCTCAGAAAAGCTTTCCAAAGTACTATACATCAGGACTAAAAACCTAATGCAGATTCCACTTCATCGTGGTATCATCATAGATTTGACCTGAATACACGTCAGTGAAAGTAGACCCCAGAAAACATTTCATAACTATGCCATCAGCCCAATTTCAACAAGGCCCATGTGATCCAATATGGCAGCTCACTATGTGCTCAAGGAAGGGAAAGAATAAAACACGGAGTCAGTCACTCCGGAAGCCAACATTGTAACTGTACGCTACGTAGGTCTCCTTGAGAACACCTGTTGGATGTCCTAAGAAAACCGGGAAACACAAGGATTTTACTTGAAAAGACAAGAGAGAATGAGAATATGAGAATGTATCAATAACCCTTGTGTAGATGAGTAGGCTTAACACAAGAAGGAAAGGGTTGCATAACCCCTCGGATGTAAGTAGCAGAGCCCTCCCTACATAAAGGGGAACCAGCCCCATGATTCTTTGCCCAAAATTTGAAATGCACCCAAACAAAAAATTTCAAGATGCAGAGAGTATCACTTCACTCATTTTATATTATTCTTGAGTTCTGCACATCACCTTGTTTCCCTGTTCCGGCCAACCCCTGCCAAAATACACAGGGAAGCCTGTTCTCACGGTGCTGCCGGACCAAGAGCAGGAAGTTCCAGAAAGCCTTCTTATGAAATCAAAGCTCCATTTGCAAACCCAAGAGATTTAGATAAAGGTCATGTGATGTCCTCGAGTGTTAGGTGCTTCACGGAAGTTCAGTTTTACACACTAAAGACTGAAGTAAGGGCCGTCCCCAGGGGCCTCCTCTGGGCACAGCCCTGGATTCCCCCGTCCCACCCCCTCCAGCAGCAGCAGCAGCCCGGCATTACTACGGTCCTAAAGCGACCCACAACTTGGACTCCCTAGAACCCAACTACCAAATTCTCAACTCACAGGACTTCTTGCCTACATGCCGCTTTCATTTTAAAAGAGAGGTTGAACGTGACAAACAGTGTCACACAGATAATAAAGACATGAATGTTGGGGCACCTGGGCAGCTCAGTCAGTTAAGCCTCTGACTCTTGCTTCCAGCACAGGTCACAGTCTCAGGATCACAGGATCGAGCCCCACGTCCAGGCTCTGGACACAGCAGGGAGTCTGATGGAGATTCTCTCTCTCCCTCTCCTTCTACCTCTTCCTAGCCCCCTCCTCTCTCAAATAAATAAATAAATCTTAAGGGGAAAAAAAAATTGAATAAAAACCTGAATGTTTTTGAGCTCTTAGCCCATCGGCAACCTTGGACACGGCCCAGACAATGCAACACATAGATTCAATGCTCACATCACCATCTGAGGCTACCACGATAATTACTGCCACTTTGCAAACAAGGAAACTGAAGAAGGAAGAGGTTACAAATAACAGCTAAAAATACATAGTGGAGAAGCCAGGCTTCAAAGCCCATTATAGGGCGACCGCCTGTCCACTTAGCCCCCAGCAGAGGAAGAGCAAGCTCGTACTCAGAAGGCAACTTGCAGGTACATCCAGTCTATGTCCGACCCTGTCCACACTGACACAGCCGTGACGGGTGAAGTCCGTTCCAGGAGGCCGCAGAGATGCCACTGTTATTGTTTTGTTTTATTTCATCATGCTCATTACCCCGTGCCATCAGGAAAGATTCAACAATCATAAAACAACTTTCCCACAAGACGAAGTTTGGAAGCCTTCCTGGTTAGCAGGCAAGATTACAGATGGCCCTTGCGTCCCAAGCGCCCCCCCCCCCCCCCCCCCCCCCCCCCCCCCCGCCCCGCTCCACTTGCTGGGACTCGCTTCTATCACAGGCCCCCACGCTGACCACGCCCCATCACATGTCCATGTGAGCTCCACCCGCCAGCCAGCAGGGGTCTGCCTCTGATGGTGGCACCAAAGGAGGACTTTTTCCCTAACCATTAGCACTCTAGCAGAAGCACCTGAAATGGGATTACCCAGAGTATAAACACATGAAGAGGATTTCCCATGTTTTTGGACCTGAAACATACGGCTCCATTTTTCCAGAATCTCTCGCAAGATCCAGCGTGCAATGGCCTGGTGTCATTTGGAGGAACTATGCCCAAGAGCCCGGGGAAATCTGGCCCTGCATCCTGGGCAGGAAGCATGGATGGCTTCCCAGCCTCAGGACGTACCCCGAATAGGTACAGGGTCCCAGGACAGGAAACCCGCAGAGCTGATAGGACTGCAGGCAGAGAAAGAGTTGAAGATGGCCCATCTGTGCTCCCTTCCCAAACTCTCCCCACCATGGCGCGGACAGCACAAGACGGCTGCAGCTCGCTGGGGGAGAGAAGATCATGAATCTGGAGCAATGGGATGGAGTGGGGTTTGTAGTCCATCTGGAATCTTCAGGCATCTTTTTCCACATTTGTCTTAATCATCAGTGTTTATGTCGTGGAGGGCTTATTGACGCCTCTTTGCTTCTTGAACCTTGTCTTATTCATGTGCAGGTTGTTAGAGCTCCTAACAGGACTGAAGGGGGTATCTTCTTGGCCCTAGGGCTTTCTTGAAGGTTTTTTTTTTCTTTTTTAAGATTTTATGTCTTCATTTGAGACAGAGAGATACACAGCGATACACAGCGATACAGAGAGCATGAGCAGGGGAGAGACCGAGGGAGAGGGAGAAGCAGACTCGCCGCTGAGCCGGGAGCCCGACATGGAGCTTGATCCCAGGACCTGGAGATCATGACCTGAGCCGAAGGCAGATGCTTAACCATCTGAGCCACCCAGGTGCCCCTCTTGAAGCTCTTTTAGAAAAAAACATCCCAAAGCTCCTCAAATCCTTAAAAACAGCTCCTTATCGGATGTTTAAAGTACATACACACACCCATCAGCCGCCATAATTGGTCTGTTTCTGCCCGCACACCTCAGGTGACGGGGGCTGGTATCTGGGAGGATTTCATCCTTTACAGAGTCGGAACTGGCCTCCTATAGCTTCTGCCCATTTATCCTGGTTTTATCCTTTGGTACCACAGTAAATAAAGAAGTTTGGTCCTTCCGTCAAGACGATGGCTCTTGCTCTCTGTTTTCCCTGATGAAGCCAGTCCAGCTGGCTTCAGAAGACATCTGTGCTTCAAACCAGAGGGACAGTTTTCTAAATAAACTATTGAGGAAGGAAAAGCTCTCATGTATCTACCACAAATCACTCACCCTATTCTCCTATAGAACCCAGAATACCAAGACTTGCCAGTGTCTTATCTTCTTGTGTTTCTGTTTAAATTCTTCTTTAACCCGTCAGTGAATTCCTTAGAAGGCTGGAATGTCAGAGCGAGGAGAGATCATAGAGCCCATCTTGCAGGGAGGGGACACTGAGACACACACAGCAAATGTCTTGTCCTAAGTCACAACTTCAGGAGTCAGCAAAGCTGGAAACAGAATCCAGGCCCTCAGCTCCCAGACTCAGGCTCTCTCTATACCTCCTATTGCCTTCTCATCAATAAAAATAGCATGGATCCAGAACTGCATATGGCATCAGGTATAGAATTTTCTTCTGTACCTATGATGACCGCATTTCCCAAACCAAAAGCAGGGGCACATTGACAAATACGAGTGAGCTTGGGGAGGCCATGCAGAGTATCTGACACTGGAATTCCTCCCCCAAAAAACTGGGATATGTACTCATACTGTAGGAATAAGAGAAAAAACTATACCTTCCCTATATTCCTCAAAGGATTGGTATAAGAAGTAAGGAGAAGATACATATGAGAGAAGGGGAGACAAAACTTGAAGCAAGTGATATTTCCCATACCTGGCTGCTCAGCTGCTCTTCTCACTCAATCTTTGCACCCAGAACAGTCTCCTCCTATCCATCCATTTTCACATATTCCGATTGTAGGATTTAGATCAAAACCAGAGAGGTTTTTGAGTTAATGCAACCTGGATTCAAATCTTAGTTCTGCCCTTTAGTGGTTAATATGACCTGGGACACATTCCCTCTGAGACTTGGCTTTCTCCTCTATAAAATGGAGAAGGTAACTATTGCTTAAGAATTAAACTAGCGGGAACCTGGGTGGCTCAGTTGGTTAAGCGACTGCCTTCAGCTCGAGTCTTGATCCCAGAGTCCTGGGATCGAGTCCCGCATCAGGCTCCCTGCTTGGTGAGGAGTTTGCTTCTCTCTCTGACCTTCTTCCTTCTCATGCTCTCTCTCCCTCTCTCATATAAATAAATAAATAATCTTTAAAAAAAAAAAGAATTAAACTAGCAAATCCAAAATTCATTGACTTTATATTGTGACTCCCTTCAGTGAATTACATTCCTACTTAGTTAGCAACCCACTCACAAATCAGACCAGCATGGGGATGGCTATTTTCTCAGCTGCAGAGTTATAATTTTGGTTCAGTCCCTGCTTTCAGATAGTCTCCCCCTTGGACAGATAGTACCATCTGAGTCAGCATGGTAAGGAGAAGGATAGGCAGAAGGTAATGGAAAAAAAATTTGAATGAGTGAAAAAAAAACTGAATAAAAAAGTCCAACTCTGTAGCCCCAGTGCCTATCACATAGTAGGCACTTAATTAATGTTTCTTATAGTCACTGAATAAAAACTAAAAATTAAATGTAAAATGCCAAAGGGGGACACAGGGGTTGGGAGGAGGCAGGAGGACCCAGGGAAGACGAGGCAATCGAGCGAAAGTTCTAAGGCTAAGTGAGCCAGCTCCAGTAGGATGGTTGGGACAGAATGAGGAAGCAGGGGGAGTCCCAGGGATGAGTCCTAGAAACGTCTGCATACAAGGGTAAGGGAGGATAAAGAACACATACACAGGCTTCGTGAATGTGTAATCTACACATTCCCACTGGACCTTGTGGTCAGAAGGGCACCATGCTTGGTTTAACGCTTTGCTGTCGCCGTCTTGCAATTCTTTTTTTTTTTTGTCTTTAAAGATTTTATTTATGTATTTGACAGACAGAGATAACAAGTAGGCAGAGAGGCAGGCAGAGAGAGAGGGAGAAGCAGGCTCCCCGCTGAACAGAGAGCCTGATGCGGGGCTCAATCCCAGGACCCCAGGATGATGACCTGAGCCAAAGGCAGAGGCTTTAACCCACTGAGCCACCCAGGCACCCTGCAATTCTTAATACCTTTTGAGTAACGGGTCCCACATCATCCTTTTACACTGAACCCTGTAGATTATGTAGATGGCTCTGGATATACAACAGCGTTTTCACCACTAATAGTAGGTCAGAAAACCTACTAATTCAGATGTCTGAGATGCTAATCAACCTAGTCAGCCCCACCTTGGGTAACTGATTGAAGGAATGCCCAGAAATGAAGCCTTCAGCTATGAAGAGGAGAAAGATCATGGACAAGCGGAGAAAAAGCAACTTGAATCTGATTTGCCTGGAGAGTTCCCTTTATGCAGGAAAACGGTTTATACCAGGTGACAACTAAGCTATTTACTATAAGCCGGGGATAAAGCAGAAATCCCTGTCATGGGATAAAAGCCACAGGGTCAGTTTACTAGCAACATTCCAAGCAGCATTAAAAGGAGGCTCACTCAAATGCACAGGATCCAAGGGGTTAACTTTTTTTTTTACGTACAGAACAGTAGGGTCGCAAAGAAGTTTTACATTGAACAAAACATATATATACAATATGACAGCAAGGGAGGCCAGCTTTCAAGTCTCTGTGTAAACATCACGGCTGACTTTGGAGTTCTGGAACTCTTACTCCTAAAAACCTTATATTTTATTTTCAAATGGCATCCCCCCCCTGCCAAGAAGTTACATTTTTTCCCCTTCTTTAAATAAGCAGCAAGGGTAATGGCATGATGAACAAATTTCATTTCTTCTGTTCAGCTTTTTCCATCCCGAGCACGGCCTCCTCGAGGCCAGATGGCACCAAAGCAATTGCTAGTAAGTCAATACATCTGGCGACATTCCTGAAATGACAACTCTGATGGAGCAACGTCCAGCTCCTACACAAAGGCTCTTTCAGAACATTTCCACTGGTACTTGTCCGCTATAAGCAGAACCTAATGTGTGAAAACAAAATAAAAGCGAGCCCTTTCACCGCCCGTTTCGTTTTCGCTGCTTTCATTAATGCAACGCTCTGCCTGCCCTACTTGTGCACCTCGACCTGAAACCAACAGGCATTCTGCGCCTGGTGCAAAAAGCCTGCACCATGCATGGCCTCCGCAAGGCTGACTGTGCTGGACTTGATGAACGTTCTAAGCAGACTACGATGACCTCATTGGTCTTCATGCTATAAGCTTGAAGCTCAGTTGGGGAATTATCTGTGGGGAAGAACCATGAAAGAGGGGAGCTTGGGAAGGAACTGGAACCTGTCCCCCATGCCAAAATGTCATGAGGGCATATGAGTTAGGCTTTGGGGGTGACCTGGGAACTTCTGCAGACAACAATCTGTTAGGGAACCGCTAACAAGAACTGGGGCAATATGGCTGGGGAGTGAGGGAAGAGGTCTGCTGGAATCTAGGAGTTTATAAAACTTACAGTTGCTTCCTGAAAAACATTCAGCCAAGTCTACCCCATTCAACCTACTTTCAGCACCGTCTTCAAGTGAGGCCTCTACCCAGTAAGGAAGCGGTCATCTGGTCTACCTCTTTAGCCAACCGTTTTCATCATTTCATTCAAGTAAATTTTTTGAGTGCCAAGTAGGTGTTAGACTCCAGGATATGGTAACAAGCAAGATAGACATGGCTTCTATTCTTGGAAGCTTATGGTCTACTAGGAGACAAGTGATAAACAAGAAAACATAGTAATATACTAGATCATCCTGGTAGGGATAAGTATAATGAAGAAAATAGATATAATAGTGAATAGGATGGTAAGGTAGGTGGTTTTAGATAGGAAAGTCAAGGAAGGCCTCAGACTTGAGCCTAAAGGATAATTAGGAGCCAGCCAGCCATATAAAGATCCAAGCAAAGAACCATTCAGGCTGAACTGTTTGCCTTAAGCAGAAACCCTAGAGAGGGAATGATTTTAGCTCAAAGAACAGGGGGACATAATGACCCAGAGAAGACAGCTAGACAAGATATCAAAGAGGAAGCTAATGGCTTTGTTGGCCATGGAAAGGAGTTTAGATGTTCCTCTTGGTCAATGGTTCTCAACGGGAGGTTATTTTGTCCCCCATAAAACATCTGGCAATATCTGGAGAGAATCTTGGTTCTCACAACTGTGGGGTGGAAGAGAGGTTGATGCCTCTGGCATCTAGTTGATAGAGACCAGAAATACTGCTAAAGTCCTACAATATACAGGACGGCCCCCACAACAAAAAATTCTCTGGCCCAAAATATCAGTAGTGCTGATGTTCAGAAACCCTGCCATAGGTGTAATGGGAAAGCAATGGGAAGATTCGATCAGAGAAGAGGCACACTGTTACACAAAGAACATTCTGGAAAGCAAAATGTGACATGAAATTCATCACCAGTCACCTTGAAATGTTAACTTGCTGAAGCGAACATTTGTTCTTATTCTGGAAGAAAGCCTATAAACATCTTGGTGCCATGTTCCCCCTCCCAAATAGTCCCCAAGCATAGGCACCACCAAAGACCAAACTTCCTGGGGTGGCAGCCAGCTTGGCGTCACTTCATTTCTTGGCTGCACTGGCCATGTTCCTCTGGCAAACATGGACTGTGCTCTCAATTCTAAGTGACATTTGAGCTCCACATAGGTTGTCTAAAACTGTTGAAAATGCAAAAGGCCAAGATACTCTTTTTCAGGTTTACAACTTGGTTCTGGGGATGGACTCAGATGCCCTGGTAATAATTCACAGGCAGGAAGTCTGTCTCCAGGGTTGAAAGGGGAGTTAAAAACTCTGCCAATGGCCAGCTACTTAGTAAAAGGCGGCAAGAATCCCTCTGAAATGTAGTCAACACCAATGATGTTCCATTCCTTTCTTCATTTAGATGAATGATTTAGAATCAATCAACATCTCCAAGACCTATTAATCAACTGAGGTGAAGATAATAAATGGCATTTTCCATCATGCTATGTGAATTTCACTCTCTGGCTATTAATTTCCTACCAGATCCTTCTAAGCTAACTCTACT
The DNA here is from genome assembly GCF_010015895.1 of Lontra canadensis. Lineage (NCBI taxonomy): Eukaryota > Metazoa > Chordata > Mammalia > Carnivora > Mustelidae > Lontra > Lontra canadensis. Next base: position 46,532 of record NW_022631524.1, read on the forward strand.
CTGCTCTACCTCGTTTAGTCCTTATTTCCTCCATCATAAAATATGGAAAACGTGTCCTTCACGTACTTGCTGATATATTGGTACAAAGCCATTGATTAATCACTTTGTCTTCAATAGTCTATCACCCACAACTAGACTATAAATTCTGTGGAAGGAGAAACAGTATCTGGCCTTCACTGAAATGCTTTCTATCGAGTTGTGTTCCCCATACCATCCCCTTTCCTCCAGTTTTGCAGTGAAAGGGTTAAACTCTTTGTATAATCCAGATTTGTTTGGTTAATATGAAGCACTTCCCTCTTTGAAGTCAAACACTGGAAGAATTTGCTAAAGCGTGTGGGGTATTTAGCATCTTAGCAATAAATGAAAAACATATTCAAACTCCTAGCAATTGGACATTTGGACTATGAGTCCAGCAACATTGAAACTATGGTGTAAAAATACGAGCGTACACACATTACATCTGACAGTAAGTAAGGATGCTATTTGAAAGTCAAGAATGCAAGATTTGTAATGTTTCTGTTCAAGTTTTGCTAAATGCTGGTTTCCTCAACACATTCCATCCATTTCACAGAAATATTTAAGGTTATTTTTGAATGTCACCACACTCCCTGTCTAAAACGTGCAAACTACGGCAGAACTATTTGAGAACAATTTGTGAATAAGATGTGCTTCCTTACACATTCTCCACACCAGAATTCTAGCTTCATAGAGAATCTTACACATGCGTACTGCCATGTGCCATGTACAAGGCTGTCTGCTATAGCTCTACCTGAGTGGAAACCATCAAACTATCCCCCAGGAAGCATACAAGTAAATAAACTATGTTTAAATCATATAATAGAATTCCATTCGGCAATTAAAATGAATAAGATTTATGTCTATCAACACCATTAAGATAAAATTTTAAAATTTTAAAGCAAAAAAAAAATTTAAAGCACATATTTATTGTTATGGATACGTACACACGTGGTTTAGAACATGCGAGAACAGACACAAGAATGAACTACATCCAGTCCAAGACGTAACTGCAGTCTGGAGGCAAGAATAGTAGTGGCCATATTAACACATGTACATAATGTGTCAGCAGGGAGGGTAGGTGGAGAAAGGACCAAACTTCAGCTACATCTGTGACATGTTCTTTCTTTCATTCTTTTTAATGGGATCTGAAGCTAATTTGATAATATTTACTTTTGATGTTGACATAGAAGTAACTGGGTTATTGTTCCCTATGCTCTTTTATCTTTTGAAAGGAATAAGAAAGTTTGCAAATGTTTTAAAGCTCCAACTAAAGCCAAGTTTGAAAGTTGTTTTCTCATCCTAGAGCTAAGACTGTCTCTGCTGACTAGAATGTCTGCTTTCCTAGTCCCCTCAGCCCCAGATTCCGTCACTGACAATATTTACCCCAGCCCACCAGTACTACCTGAAAACTAATCCAGAAAATCCCATCAATTCTGAACATGCTTAGCTGACAAAATAAGTGACTCATGGGAATGGGATCTGAGAAAACACAAAACCTGGGTTCCCTTTTGACTTTTTAAAAATTAGAGCCAGGAAAAACTCCCTCCAAAGATATAAAACCGTGGTCCTGACATCGCAGTGAACAGTTGTCCCACCTGGCCTCAGGGCTTTGCCTTCATAAGCATGTGAACCACATGTCAGCTACAGATGGTCCCATAACTATCCTCTAAAACAAGTGGGAAAACTGAGGCATAGAAAGGTTAAGTCATTTGTCCAGGGTCACACAGCTGGTGATAGCAGCAAAATCCTATTGACGATCCTATTGGGATCAGCCACAAAATCCTTCATCCCTCCCATTCCCTGAGCTATAACCAAACAGGATGAGCTGTTGACCAGGTTCTTTATATTTCAGTCTATTGGGGAATTGCAGAAAGTTAGCCACAACTCAGGTTTGAGTTTGAGCGTACAGACACTCACCTGTCTGTCTGACCAGTGTTCGGTGCACAGGTGCATTTTCCTGACAATTCATTCCACACTTGGGTCTGGACTGACACGGGTTAGGTTCTGTGGCTCGGTGAAGGGCCGGACATAGGCCACTCCACTCCAAAGCACCAGGAGGGGTAGCAGAGACAACGACAGGGAAGGAAGGGGTCCCAACTTTTAGTCCAGATGATGCCAATTTTTTACATCTATAACCCACTGGAACGGCCCCAGTAGTAGCCATATCGCATCTGAATACCCTGGCTCCACATGAGGACTGGATAAGGAACCAAACCTGGGCTGTACCACACTTTGGTCTTAAAGACAGTAAGAATAGATACCATTCATTGGGTCACTGATAGGTCTCAGGCACTGTACCCAGTATATCCCTGACCTTACCTCCTTTAATCACAGAAAGCTCGCAAGTTTGCCATCATTATCTTCATGTCACAGATGAAAAATTGGAGCTTGGAAGTTTAAGTAACTCGCAGAGCCTCACAGTGGTGGAGCTGGGCTTCAAACCAGTTGCTCTAATTCCAAATCCATGCTCCTTCCCCCATGCCTCTTCCCTGTGAGATAGTGAGTTAAATAGTACCCCCCCACCCCACCCCCCAAAAAAAAGATAAGTCCAAATCCCAAATCCTGGTACCTATGAATATGACCTTATTTGGAAACAGTCTTTGCAGCTGTAATTAAGTTCAGGATCTCCAGATGAGCTCACACCAGATTAAGGGTGTCCAAATGCAATAAGCTAACTCCAGAGACTGGTGTCCCTATAAGAGAAATGAGAGGGAGACCTGACAGACACAGGGGAGGCAGCCATGTGATGACAGAAACAGATTGGGGGGGCGTGCTGCTGCTATAAGCCAAGAACACCAGGGGCCACCAGAAGCTGTGAGAGAAGCAGGCAACAGAGTCTCCCTAGGAGCCTCCACAAGGAGCCAGTCCTGCCAACACCTTGACTGTGGATTTCTGGGCCTTGAAACTGAGAGCATGAATTTCTATTGCTTGAAAACATCAAACTTGTTGTGATCTGTCGCAGCAGCCCCAGGAAACTAATATGAAACTATTAGAGCCTGGAACCTTGTACATTTCATCACAAAATCCTGCCAACAACCACTGAAAGCAGCTCCCTCCTGGACACTAAGTCCAGCTGGGTCTTTGTAAGAATGCCAATAACTTTGCTCTGTAGACTCAGGAAGGCAAGGGAAAGCAGGACAGAAAGTGTGCATTTCTCAAAGGCTTAGAGTTACTGCACAAGAGAGTTACACGTAGGTTACACGTTGGTGTAGTTCGGGACTCGGTTTCCAAAGACCAGACAACCAGCACAGGGAGACTCTGGCTTAGGAGCCTATCTGCTAAGGTGCAAAGCCAGCAGGTACCGATCTCTGCCCCACACTGAAAGAGGGGGAGATACACTGATGTGCAAGCATTACAACACATTTCCCTCACGCCACATTCTGAAAATTTCAGTCCTCTTTGCAGTACTTTCAGACAGCTTTTGAATTCCAGCAAATCCACATGATTAAACATCATGGCTTTGTGGTGAGCTCCATGCTGTCAAAAGAAAGAAAATGCAAGAGGAGTCTGATTCCCGTGGTGGGACCGAGTGGCCCACTTGGAATTAGCTCCTAAGAAAACAGTTCAGGTCACCCCAAGCTCTTTTTCCACTATGGCCTGAGTAATCTCCACAATGACAGTCATCATCCCTTGGTGGAATAAGGGCCTTGTGGGGCCAGCCTACTCGAGCAAGTCAACAGAAATGGGCTCAGCGGTAACCACTGCCACTTGTAACAGCAGATTACATTTCCATAGTCTAAACACTTGGAAAATTAGTGTCTTCTTGACCTTTTCTTGCATCCTTAATGAGGTGTACAGTCTCTAAGGGAGGGAATCTTTAACAATTATCAAGCTATGGACAATGCTTTTGTACCCAAAATAGACCTAGGGTGAGGTTTTTCACATGAGACCAAAAACTTCATGTTTTTGATCAAACATATTATCAAAAAATATTTGCTTACATCTCAAAAATTGTTATCAAAAAATATTTCACTTACATCCCATAAGTCCAGAGATGCAATGCATTTCCCTGAAATTCCTCAAAAACTAAATCTTCTGTATCAAATGTTAAATGGATTCTTGTAATCAAATGTTAAATGGATTCTTGTAATAAATTCTAGAATGCTCTGCGTGGATTAGGACACACCTAGAGCTCCTCCTTGTTCTATAGCCCTTAAGGTTTGCACGGTTGTCATGAGTGGCCCAAACTAATTCTATTTAGAGCCCAGAGCCCTCCTTCTCAGGGCCCTCCAGCATCCCCACATAAACCTCTGCTGAACCCACCTTCCCACCATCTTGAATCCACCAAAAGAGTTTGGTTTATCTGATGAATGCCGAGAGCAGTGATGGCGGACTACTTCTCCGTCCCCATTCCCACACTCCAAAGTTCAGAGAACGGCTTGGGCTGACTGTGGGATTCCAAAGGATCTTAACCTGAATTCACAGAATTCACAGGGTCTATGAACTCAGATGGAAAAAAACGATACATCTCTATCTTCCCTGACCTCTAACTGAAATTTGGCATTTCTTGTCATCACGAAGGTTGGCAACATGCCATTTAATATTAGTTGAGATACCAAAAATATTCCCCATCACCTTACAGTTGTTGCAAGTCTCAAAATGTTATTTACACTCATCACTATTGCAAAATTACATTAATGAGTAGACCTGCCTCTAGTTCTTATCACTCAGTGTCTTAGTTATAAGTACATATTTCGGGCTCCTGGGTGGCTCAGTCGGTGAAGCGTCTGCCTTCAGCTCAGGTCATGATGCCAGGATCCTGGGATCGAGTCCTGCATCGCTGAGCAAGGAGCCCACTTCTCCCTCTCCCTCTGCTGCTGCCTCTCTCCCTCCCCACTTGTGCTCTCTTACTTTTGCTCTCTCTCAAATAATAAAACATTTTTTTTAAAGATTAAAGTACGTATATTTTTTTTAATTTTAGTAATTTTACTTTGGTGTAGTTTTCTTCATGATCATATGCACTTTGTGTCACACACTTAACAACTTTATTCTAAGGTTGCCAAAGGGGGGATTCGTGCACAAAACTAGGAACACCCTCACCAATCAGACCTTTAAGCCCCTCAGCAGTGCGGGTATCACGCACCTTTTAGGACCCCTGCTTTGTCCCACTGGCTTCTCTGGGAAAAGCATTTCTCCCTGACCCCTCCTTTGCTCTCAGACTCACCCCTACCTTTGCAGAGTCCCCTGCCCAGCCAGTAAGACATGCTACGCTCCCTCCCCATCTCCTGACCCCACAATGATTCTCGCATTCTGCTCTCTACTGTTTGTAGCATTAAAAAAAAAAAAAAACTCATTTTTTTTGTTTTCCAAATATAAAATATTGAATGTGCTTTTTTAATGTTTTTAAAGAGTTTGAGATAGAGAGAAAAGGCATGAACAGGGAGGGGGCAGAGGGAGAAGCAGACTCCCCGGGAGTCTGACCCGGAAGCCCAATGTAGGGCTCCATCCTAGGACCCTGGGATCATGACCTGAGCTGAAGGCAGATGCTTAATGACAGAGCCACCCAGGTGTCCCGAATATGCTTTTTTAAAACTGCGGCGGCCTCTACCTCCTAGAGATTCTGGTATAGCCTCTTGTTCCTATTATCTTCAGGTCCTTCGAAACCTACCATGCCCCCCCAACCTCAGGGGGCCCCTTCTGGTTTCTGTTCTGCTTCCCCTCAGGCCTCTAAGACGCCCACCACAGCCACCTCAGGACATCCCCCCAACCCCAAGCTCTATCAACCCAGGTTAAACCTCCCTGCCACCCATGCACTTGTCATCCCATAATGTCACTCGAATACTTGCTACAGAGTAGAGACGGCTCCTGCTGGGAGGAAGGCGTTCTGAAGGTCACACAGCATCACCCTCGCTGTGCACCCACACTTTCCCATATCTGCTTCCCAGAGGCCAGACCCAGCGTCCTCTCTGCCTTTTTCCACCTGAGCCTCAAGGTCCCCACACACTGACTGTCAAAGTTACATCTTCCTCTGAAGCCTGACTTCCATCTCCACTATTCCCAAACGACTTCCCCCCATTCCTGGTTGGAATGAATCTCTCCTTTCCCCAAACCCCCTCCCGGTTTGGGCATACCTTCCTTCAAGCACCTCTAAGTCTGCCTGGCTTCATACACCAGAATCACAACAGAAGTCAAATACCGTCCCTCAGCTCTGGGCAGCAAACAGAAAGTACATATATGAATTCACAAGAAAAAGAACAAGACAGAGCAGGGACTCTGCCTGCTGGTCCACTCACCAGGCATGTACGGCTCGGGGCGGGGGGTGGGGGGGGGGAGGCGCGCACATCTGCAGCTCATACAGGCGTGCCTTGTGTCCTGTGGGCATCTGCCCTCTCCGGAATCATCCTCGCATTTAAGGACCCGTGCCTTCACACGCACACGGCCCCAGACACAGGCCAACCTCTCTAGCCGGGGCGTAAATGACAGAATGGAATCATCTCTGGAGCTAGAGATGCGGGCTGAGGGGGACTTGTTGAAATGACACATATCTCTGTCATGCTTTGACTTTGTGTAGTTTTTGTCGGCGGACTAACTTTAGAACCTCACCTGCTTCTGTGATGGAGCTCCCTGTCTTATCGATCTGCTTCCTGCCCTTGACTCGGTCCCGAGAGCGCAGCGATGTCTGTCATGCACCCATCCGTGTGTCCCATGTAGGACTCAGCACCAAACTGAACAAATGGATCAAAGATATAAACATTATCCATTGAATAAACCATACTATTATTTAACTCATCATCTTTTCTGAACATGAATATTGACCTAAAAATACTCTGGATAATAGACATTCTGATCAACAAAACTATCAGCTTTCTAGAATTCCCAGCACTGACACTGAACTTTTTTCCCTAGAGTTCTGTGAAGAATTACAACTTCTTGATAAGCACAGTGACCAAGTCTGGTCCTGATGCCCCAACGGAAGTTTGAATTTATTTTCAAGTGACGTTTTCCTCCACCTGTCGCCTACCCTAAAAATGGCAGGTCCTCATTCATTTCAAGCCTCTGGTCTAAAAGAAAAGCACACCAAATAACAATTACAATGAAATATCACTACATTAATTGCAAAAGGAAATGAGCTTTAAACAAAGTAAGTGCTGGAGGCCATGAGTCTTCCTGCTGGGTTCTTAGCATTTCAAAGACAAAATAGAAAATTGGAAAAGATCAATATCAAGGCAACAGTCTTTGCAACAGTAATAAATAAAGATGTCTTTCAAGGCCAATTAACCACTAATCACATCTTGGATCAAAACTAGCAGAAGAGCTCCAGGACTGTTTGAAGGAGCTGCCATTGGGCTCATCCTAAGAATCAGATGGGGCAGTCCTGGGTTTGTTTCATGTTGGGGAAACCTCCATTGTTTTGGCTGCTGGTTGGGGAGGTTTGGAGCATCTGTGGAGGGGTGAAACATGGGCCCCACAGTGTGGACTGGATAGCTTCTTCCAACCTGCAATTATACGGTTCATAATAGTACAGACTCCACAGAGAGCAACAACAAAGGGAAACAGGATAGATGTTATTCCTGAAAAGAGCTTGCTGGCCACACCAGCACGGATTACATAGTTGAGTTACACCTTCTATGGGGTTGCATTTCACAGACTTGAGCCACAGCCTTAAGCCTTATGGGCAAAGACTTTTTCAGCTTTGGGGATTTAAAAAAAAAAAAAAACAACACAACACAACAAAACAAGAACCTACACAAAGAAAAGTCATGCCTCTAGGGAAGGGTCCTCCAGACTCAAGACAACCATTTGGTCTGTCCCAGCAGCTGAAGCTGTTCAACAAACACACCCACAAACTTGCTTTCTGGTGTGCTCTAGCCTGCCTCCTTGGTGTGGTCATGAATTGGCACATCTGCCTCCCGTGGGAGCCTGTTAGAAATGCAGAATCTCGGGGTCTCTGGGTGACTCAGTCAGTTAAGCGTCTGCCTACAGCTTAGGTCCATGATCCCAGGGTCCTGGGATCAAGCCCCACAACGGGCACCAGGCTGGGAAAAGAGCCCGCTTCTCCCACTCCCTCTGCTGCTCCCCCTGCTTGTGCTCACTCACATGCACTCTCTGTCAAATAAATAAATAAAATCTTCTTTAAAAATACAGAATCTCTGGGGCGCCTTGGTGGCTCAGTGGGTTAAAGCCTCTGCCTTCGGCCCAGGTCATGATCACAGAGTCCTGGGATCGAGCCCCGCATCGGGCTCTCTGCTTAGCGGGGAGCCTGCTTCCTCCTCTCTCTCTGCCTGCCTCCCTGCCTACTTGTGATCTCTGTCAAATAAATAAATAAAATATTTTTTAAAAAAATACAGAATCTCAGAGCTCCCCTCTCCCCTGATCCAGATCTACTAGGTCACAATCTGCATGTTGACAAGATTCCTGAGTAATCTGTAGACACATCAAATTTGCAAAACGTGACACAGAATAGCTAACCTCACTGCTGCTTGCCTATGACAATCACCGAGAAGTCCTGGTGGTCATTGTTTGGTACTGATGCCCAGGCTCTAATCTCAGAGGCTCTTGCTGAACTTGGGAATGTATAGGCATCAGTTAAATGCACGTACATATGCACATATGTGCACGTGTGCACACACACACGCACACACACCCTCTACCTGGAAGATAAGTCTGGACAAATATTTGCCAGATGAACCACACAAATGCCTAATTGAACAATGCATTCAATCACTGAAACTGTACCTCTGTCTGGCTTCCCTAATTTGATGAGGGAGGAAGCAGAAAATGATCTTGAGATTGAGAAGGGCTTTAAAGAACACTAGCTTTCAAGTGCTGAGATAAAAAAAATGTTTTAAGAAAGAAAAGCTCAACATAAATTCTCAGATTTATAACCCCAGACTTAGAGACTGAAAGTTTTTTTTTTTAATCTTTAAATCCTCCCTGTCTCAAGACAACTAATTACCACCACCACCCCACCCCTCGTCTCAGTTTCTTGCCCACACAGAGGAGAACTTATTCATCTACGCCTCGTAACAAGTCCTACCAAAAGCCTCATGTGCCTTCCGGTTCAGGCAATTGTGGCCCGTTGGGGCTTGATGTCAGGCCTTAGACCCTCTTAACAAATGAACATCTGTGGATCGTATGTAACTGCTCGCTGGGCATGTGAATAAGAACTTGTTGTAGAAATTAGCTATAAATAATTGGGAGCGTGCTTCACCTGGCTGGCTAGGCTGTCGCTTGGATCCCATGGAACTGGGCAAACCACTTCCAATCAATGTCCTAATCCACTCTGTTGATGCTCTACCTGTGCATCTAAACTGGCATTAAAGAGAGCTAGTCTTGGCACAGGAAAAAGCTTTCTACCTATGATCCAAGCCTAGATGCAATTTAAAAAAAAAAAAAAAAGGACATATTTGGATAAATACAAGTTAAAAAAAAGTGTTTATGGTCTTATGTATTATGCAAAGTCATCTGATGAACTGGGAGAAAATCCAATACAGGGCATTGACCAGGGCTCATATCCTTCTGTATAAAGACCTCTCAAAATCTGTGGGGCAAAGGAATAAAACCCAATAGGAAAACAAGGGAAAAGACATGAACAGACAACTCACAAAAAAGATAGAACAATGATCTGAAAATGAAAAAAATGTTCAAACTCACTCATAATTAGAGAAACTCAAATTAAAACGTTCCTGAGATACCATTTCTTACCTGTCAGACTGGCAAAAATTTCAAAATATGGCAACAGAGCCCATAGAGGAGGCTGTGGGAAAATCAGCACCCTCCTACACTTGTGGTGGGATGTAAATTGGTAGGACTCTCCTGGAAGGAAATTTGGCAACACCTAACAAAACTGCATATGTGCTTCCCTTTCCACCCAGCAGTCCCACTGCTAGCAATGCACCTCGAAGATATGCTTCCAGCAGTATAAAAATGCATTTTAACAAAGAATACATGTGTATAAGGGTATGTATTGTGGTATCATCTGTAATCACAAAATATCAGAAGCAACCTAAATGCTTACACACAGGAGAGCAGTTGAATAGAGTTGGTACATCCCCTCACTAAAGTACTATGCAGCTATTAAAAAAAAAAAAATGAAGGCAGGGACACCTGGGTGGCTCAGTTGGTTAAGCATCTGACTCTTGATTTTGGTCATGATCTCAGGGTCATGAGATTGGCCCCATATCAGGTTCAGCACTAAGGGCTGAGATTGCTTAAGATTCTCTCCATCTTCCTCTGCCCCCTCCCACTTGTGTGCATTCACTCTCTCTTAAAAAAAAAAAGAAAAAAAGAATGAATACAGCCTCTATAGGGCTGATTCTTAGGATGTAGGCAAACACTGCACAAGTGTACTTACAGTATGGTACCCATTGTTCGAAAAGAAAGAGGGGTGTATTTTTTTTTCTAGGGCTGCTCTAACAAAATACCTCAAACTGGGTAGCTTTCAAACCACAGAAATGGATTGTTTCACAGTTCTGGAAGCCAGAAGTTTAAGATCAAGATGTGGGCAGAGTTGGTTCCTTCTCACGACCATGAGAGAGAATCTGCTCCATGCCCCTCCCCTAGCATCTGTAGAAACCTTTGGTTTTCACTGGCTCCCAGAAGTGTCACCCTGGCCTCTGCCTTCATCTCCAGGAAAGAGGACTTCAACCACCTCTATTCTGACTTCTGTCTGTATGTTCTAATTGATTGAGTCCTCCTTTCCAGCTTATCTCTAAACTCGGGCAAAAGAACCTGAATGTGATGCCTCCCAGGATGGAAACTAAAACTAGACTCTCAAGCAGAAACTGCCCTACTTGCCCTTGCTTGGGGTCATGACTGACCCCAAACCAAGGATCAACATCACCTCTACTGCCCACCTGCATGTCCACAGACTTTGTCCCGCCTTTGCCTTCTATAAACCTAGGAACACCGTCAGCACTTTGGAGACAGTCTTTGAGACATGAGTCTACTGTCTTCCCAGTATTGGCCTCACTGAAATAAATTCCTTTCTTGTTCTTCCACCATTCATCTCTCTGCCTTTGGTTGTTGGGGGTCACAGGCCAACCCTGGTCTTCCTGGGCCCCGCAGAGCCAGGTGCTCTTGCCTGCTTGAGCCCCAGTAACAAGCATGTGCTCTTCTCCCTGTTGGTCTGTGTCTGTACCCCTTTGTACAAGGATGCCAGTCATACCGGTTGACAGGCTAGTCCAATAACCTCATCTTAAGTAATTATATGCACAGTGACCCTATTTCCAAATAAGGTGATATTCTGAGGTATGTGGGAACAGGAAAGGGGCTGGGATGTCAACATATGAAATAGGGAGGAAGGACAGAATTCAACCCATAAAAGAAGCGATGAGAAAATATATGCTCAAATATCTACTCATTTTGGGGGGAAAAAAGGCGGGAGGCACAAGATGCATTAAACCAGAAACCAAAGAGACTGGTTACCTGGGATGGGTGGGAAAAAGGTAGGAAATGTAGGAGAAGTTGAGGGATGTGGTACCAGTACTGGGAGGAAGGATGATGATACCTCTGGATTTTTTAAAAGATTTATTTATTTTGAGAGAAAGAGAGAGAACGGGGAGAGGGGCAGAGGGAAAAAAATGTCATGTAGACTCCCTGCTGAGCACAGAGCCTGATGTGGGGCTTGATCCCATAAGCCCAAGATCATGACCTGAGCTAAAGTCGGAGTCAGATGCTCAACCAACTGAGCCACCAAAGCCAAAGTGTCCCTGAATTTTTTTTCATAACCACTTGAAAGCCACAGTAATGTTTCAAATGCCCTCCCCATCCTGAAAAAAATTAATCAATTACAACCAACTAAGATGTACTAGGAAGCCAAATTGAATACAAATAGTAACAAATGAGCCTAACTGTATTACGAATAAAACCATATGGAGTGGATGGAGAGGAATAGGACCAAGCTCAGTCACTTTGGAAAACGAGTATCTTAACTGGATAGTGTAAGGCTAAGGGCAAAAAGAACCGTGTATGAATACTATAATCTAGGTAGTGACTTTTTTTCTCAGAGGGGTAAATGAACAAATAAATGTGTAACACATGAGAGGAAGTTCCTTATTGTTGGAGAAAAGGTAACAAGGACAGAGGGAAGATTAGAATAAACCCCATAGTGTTGGACTGGAGGCAGAGGCATTAGTAAGACCTGTGAGACTGTGACATAATAATATAATATAGATTTTGTTTTCTTCCCTGGTTCCTAGAACAAGATTTTCTGATATGAGGAGGGGACTCTTGGTGGGCCCCTAGATAGTTTCAGGATAGGGTTTGTTGGCAAAGGAACCAACCCTGGGATTAGAGGGTCAGAATTTTTAGCCCCACCCCAGCCCACGGGAAGGAGAGAGGGGCTGGCGATTGAGTTAGTCACCAACAGCCAATGATTTAATCAATCTCGCCAACACAACCAAACCTCTGTAAAACCCTAAATGATAGGGTTTGGAGAGTGTCTACGTTGGGGAACACATGGAGGCCATGCAAGCTCCAAACCCACCCCCCACCTCCCATACTTGCCCTGTGCATCTCTTCTGTTTGGCTGTTCCTGGGTTGTAGCCTTTACAATAAACTGGGAATCGTAAGTGCTTTCCTGGCTCCTGTGAATCATTCTAAAAAACTATGGAACCTGGGGGGGTGTGGGGGTGGTCATGGGAACTCCTAGTTCATAGCTGGCC